>NW_015387020.1:196854-206629 GCF_001527695.2 Protobothrops mucrosquamatus | reverse complement strand
TTCATGCCCGTTGCTGGTTGGCTAACTAGCAACGGGGTCTTACCAGCCAATGGAATTGTGTGATTACAAGCCAGGGGAATCCCATAAAAGAGGGCTCCCCTGGCCCAGATGCCAGTCCGGATTTACTTTATGCCTTGCCAATAAACCGAGAGCTGACTGTCACTCGACTCGTGTCTTACTGCCTGCGCGATCTAACACATACTATCTGATTAAAATTTCAAAAGCAAATTAATGCTAATGTCTAAGAGTGTGAGCACTTCCCTTTTCATCACAAGATTGAAGGCAAAACACAAATGGTTGACTGCCACAGAAAGACAAGTCATACCATGTCAAAGAAGAACTGGCCATGCATTTTACAACTAACTACATATGTATATCATGCATGCATACAGCATACAGAATATAAAGTAGATGGAGTTGTAAGCCAGAGAAGTTATCAACTGGGTTACCAGTTGTAGTCATACTTATGCCACATAGAGTATTATTCGCTATCTGTAATTGATTCATTCTGATACATTTTGGTCCACATGCTTCAAGGGCAACCAAAGTTCCATTAATTCTGTTATTGTTTCAACCCAATATTTAATTATTTTGACTCAAAAGTATTTCGGTGAATGATACAGAAGCAATGTTGTAGATACAGATCAGTTATTTTCAGTCAAAGAAGAATATTCATTCATTTTTTTAGACTTGGATACATAAAAATATGCCTATACAGCAGGCATCAGAGAAAGTTCAGAATAGAATAAGCCAGACATTACCCTTCTGTGAAGTTTAGAAGTTCAGAAACTTCTGAAACTGGAGAAGTTTAAGAAGCACCTCATGGCACAATCACAATTGCAGAAGTGGTTTAGAAAACAAGCAACATAGTTCAATTGTGGAAATCCACCTGGGTATACACTTAGACAACCGGTAGTTCTAAGTATGTACACCATATAAAGAAAGCACCTGTAAGTCAAACGAGACTGGAATGAATAAAAGCCTATTTCTTTTATTAGGAATAATTCCAAGGGGAGAGATTCTTAGACTATCAATCAAAATATTTTAATTTTCTGTGAAAAGAAAAAAAAAGAATGAAATGAGAAAAGTTGGGTAGATTACAAACGAGAAATAGCATTATTGACCCCAGCTGGTAATTTATGTATGAGAAAGGATGTTTGTGATGGCAGTTAAAGTTCTGTTTCAGTTTTCGGAAGCTGAATGAGACAAAGCTGAACCCAAGCAGGGTCAAGCTGCTGTTTGTTCATCAGGACTCTCCATGTGCTTCAGGGCTGTATTTCAAAGATAAAGCAAGTCTGTGCCTTGAGGATCCTCGCAAATGTTTTAATAAGTCTACTCCCTTTATATACACGCTCTCTAAATCAGCCAAATTATTATTAAAGTCTCACATCCATACATTTCTCAATAATACGCTTAAGAAGCAAAAATCTGCTTTTCATATCCCTTTCTAGCTAAAAACCAAACTATACTTCCCAAATGTTGCTGTCACCTCTTCTGCTCTTTGAAATAGGTTATATAACATATTCCCAGGTATATTTAATAAGCTAACTTCTCTTATCATTTTTGCATTCCTTTCTGTTATATTTCCTTTTGTATAAAAGAATGACATTCTTCTATTTATCAGGTGCAGAAGCATACACATGTATGAAAGAAGTTGTAGAGTCACTCTATAAGCAAATAGTAGCCATATTTTAATCTTTAAAATAAAATCTTAATTCTTGTTATACCATCTTTAACTGCAGCCTTACCATTTTTCAAGATCTTACAAAAGTTATTACTCTTGTTTCATTTTTGTTTTTTCTGGGATGATAACATACAGCATATAACAACTGCCAAGGTAAACTACAATAGTTGGGCTTATACAACAATAAATGATGAAAATCAAATCTTTTTAAAGTTATGCTTATGCATCAATCTCTTTTTAAAATATTTTTTCTTGACACTGCATGTACACTTATCTATTTGGATTTTATTTGTTTCTTTGCTTGCAGACAATTTCCTTTGCAGTAATAAAGTCAGAGGGTGGAGAGATAACACATCACATTTTTCTCTATAAGCTATCTTCTGAAAAAGGAAAGTCCTTTGTTTTAGAAGGAGGGGTATTTTTTATTTGTTTTGGGAAGTATGGGCACAACTTGTGGTAAGGCACAACATTACCACACCACAAATCTTGAAAGTCTAGGTAGAGATTTGGAACTCCACATAAGGGAGTTCAGGAGGAAGACTTTACAAAAAATAATGAGGTAAAACAACAACTATGTAATTGCTGAGTTGATTATAGCAGGGAAACTGAGAGACATTAAAATAACTTCAATAAGGTTAAGATAGCAAGGCCAATTGTTAGGGATCATGAGAGCTGTCATTTAAAACAGTGGTTCTCAACCTTTATAATATACAGTCCCCCTTTAAATACTTTTTTTGGCCATGGACTATGGCCACAGTTAAGTCTTGAGTTAAGACTTAACTCAAGATTTTAAATCATAACATTTCTTCAAGCATTCACAGACCCCCTGTGATGGCATCATGGGCCCTCAGGGTCTGTGGACCACAGGTTGAGAACCACTGATTTAAAACATCTGGAGATCATCTGAGTAAATATCTCTCTAGCCTAGAGAAAAAGGTAATACTGTAAGAAAATCAGTTTGGCATTATTGAATAAGACTCTGCCCCACAATTAAGTTTTTTAATTGCCACCAGGTCTTTATCAGAGTTGATGTTATCTGTGACCATCTAGATATAGTTATCAACATTTCCTGTGCTTAGTACATTATTCATGGAGAGCCACAGATTCCCCACTCAAAGTCTAGAATATTGGTGATACAAATGCAAAAATGATAGGAACTTTCGTATCCCCTCCTGTGTACCTTGCCTACTATAACTCTGCAAATTTTGATTATGCACCCATGGGTGATGTTAAAAAAAACCTCATGTATGGCATTACCAATTTAGGCTACAAATATTTATACACAATTTCCCTGAAGTATTATTTGCTGGAGGCAAATTTGGTCTGGTTCAATATTATTACATTACTATTAATTAAATGTATACGCTGCCCATCTCATTCTAAAAAATGAATCAATAGAAGCAGAAATTTGTTAAAGAACTCTTTATTATTATTTTTGTTCATCCACTCAAATTATGCCTCTACTCAACACATTTTTTCTTTTTCCTTTTTAAAAAATTCCCCACCAGAGTATTAGTAAAATGTTTATTTATGTGTGATATAGTGCTAGCCTCAAAGTAACTAAAATATTTCATTCTAGGACAGCTCTCGTGATTAACCAACCAGAATAAATATTGCAAAACAAAAAAGTGTTTCACTGAAATGGATGAGTTCACAACTGTCTCTGTCTCTGGCAATATTATTACCAGCAAATCTCAACAATAATCTTTTTATCTCTTCTGCCAGCCTAATGAAGAATATTCTGCTTACTTCAAGCCCTTTTTTAAAAAAGATCTAGTGGTTTCAAGCTTGGCTGATCTGCACATTGCATCACTGCACACAAACAGCTTGCCATGTGAAAATAACTTGCTGTGTGGCATGATTTTATCGTAACGTTCATGTGGCAGCTGTGTGCATTCTACCCTCAAAAACTTGTGCTGTAAACAGACTTTGAAACTGTGAAACAGAAGCTAGAAGAAATGAGGAAGTGGTGGAAATGATTTGCATGAAAGGGTTGTGAGACTCGGAGGGCACATTGCTGAAACACACATTTGAAGGTAACCCCCAAATCTTGCAACCAATCATGTACTATATCAGACTGCACAATTGCTTCAGGAATGAGGACTCACTAAAATTGGGCATTGCATTCCCAAATTTTGGTCAGAGGAAGCTGACAACAAGGCAAACAGTAATAGTCACTTATTTGCACTTAACTTTTATTTTGTTCTTCAATTAAGTCAATGTAATTAACATAATTGCCTCCACTATGATTAATAATTTCCTTATGTCATATTCAAAATGACAATTTGAACAAAGCAGTTACTTTGGAGATATTAAGAGTGATAGGACTCTGAAGCAGCAGTTTATCCTGCTATGTAATAGATGGATAGGCAAAAAAGTAAACTTTAAAAAATAATACCTTATAGAAAACTTTTCTATCTAAGGGTCTTTCAGGAATATTGGATTAGAATGATTGTTATTTATAGCCAAGAGTAGCTAATGACTCCTAACTAAGACAAACCCAACTAAATGTCATTTAAAAATATATCACTTTCAGTGGTCTCTTACTATTTTAATGACCCAAAGGTGCTTTTTCAAAAGACAACTGGACTTTGTTTTTCCTTTAAGACATTTCACTTCTCATCCAAGAAGCTTCTTCAGTTCTGACTGAATGGTGGAGGATGGAAGGATTTACATTCCTCGCAGTCCATCCTCCACTATTCAGTCAGAACTGAAGAAGCTTCTTGGATGAGAAGCAAAACATTTTCAAGAAAAAACAAAAGTCCAGTTGCCGTTTGAAAAAGCATCTTTGACCTGGATGACTGAGAATCTCCATATACTTATTATTTTAACTAAAGAGCAAATCAGAGCAACAGTGTAATGACTTCTTCTGAGAGAAAATCTTTATCATCACTGTTGTTGCCATAATCATTATCATCTTAATTGCTGTAGTGCCTGAATAGTCATGGAATAGGAATACTGTGTCTGAAATCATTGTCTACAATAAATAGAAATGAATATTATAATGCCCAGAATGGAATACTAATAGAATGATAATGGTCTATTGTCAACTACAGAGCACTGTTGAGGAAGTAGAGTGTCTAGACCCATTTTAATCAGATTTAGACATGGTCATGGCACAGAAAAAGCATCGATTTCTTTGGTAGATGACCTCTGTTTGGACATAGATGGCACCCCTTAGTACTTTTAGATCTCTCAGTGATTTTTAATATCATTGCTCATGATAATTCCTCAACTAACTAAAAGAGTTGGGGCTTGATGGTGCTGTGCTTCAATTGTTTCACTTCTGCTTGAGTGACTGGTACCAGTTCTTGGTAGGTAAGAAGAAATCAACCTTGTGGATCCTTATTTCTGGAGTTCTTCCATGTTCCAATTACATATCTCCATTCTGAACCAAGCTGGAGATGCAGTGAAGTCTTAAACTGAGGTCCTCAGACTATATATATTTGAATAGGATGAAATAGTCTCAAATTGAACCCTAGCAACCCTAGTTGCTCACTGTGCAGAAGAAATCTCTCTTTTTCATTGTTGGTGATAATTCTTGAAAAATGAGCAGGTACATGACTTGGGATCTTTCTAGATTTATGGCTACTGCTTAATAGGCAGATGGAGACCACAGCTAGGGGACTTTCTTCCAGTTTTGGCTCATGTATCTATAGTAGGGAACCCTTGCCATAGTAACTTATTTTCTCATAACCATCACTTCATGTATTGCCTCCTGTTGGTTGATCTCGATCTCTCTCTCTCTCTCTCCACACACACACACACACACACACACACACACACACACACACACACACACACACACTACATTGTACACAAATAAATATACTCCTTTCCTCATGAAAGGGGTGATTGGATGGAACAAAAAAACCTCATACAGGATCATGATATAATGTAATATCTGAATGAGCTGAACACAAAGTGGATTGCATATCAGATTCTGATATAATTTATAGTTTATGGCTTTTATAGTTGTTTATATTCATAGTTATAGTTTATATGACTTTATTGGTTTTTATGTTTTTGTTCAGATTTTATTTTGTAAACTGCTATAAGAATAAAGTCATTCAAACTGTTCTGAGAGGGCACTAATGTGCTTCTCCACTGAACATGCTGTTGATTATGTAACACTGATAAACAACCATTTCTGGTGCAATAAAAGCAGCACTGCTTATTTCATCAGAAATTCTGGTAAGCTATAGCTACCCTTTATATTGGATCAGTAATTTCTGTTTAGAGTATCAAGCATGAACACATGGAAAATGAGATTCCCTTAAATTGACATTCATGACTTTACAAAATCAGAACAAAACCAGAGACTTCTTCAATACTCATGGATGGGATGGAGTGGGATGCACCACATTATTCCTGGCAGGAAGAAAGCATATAATATCCTTGTGTTTTTTTTTATAGAGAACTTCTATGGACCAGAAATACAGACTTGATCTCCCTATTGATGATTTCTTTCTGATCCTTTCTATGCACATTAGCTTAGTAACAAGAGTCTGAAACTGTGTTTTCTATAGTTGTGCTTTTAATTTACCATATTCAGGTTTTCTGAAAATATTAAGAAAACTGAGTACTGTATATTATAAAACCATAACATTCCCACAATATTCATTGCATCTTACGGTTTGCTCCTGTCCTGCAAAAATATTCTGACAAATCCTATAAAGAAATACAAAATAATAGCCAGCGTTCTCTGCTGGTGGCTCAAAAGAAGAAACTAATATTATAGGGAAGCTCTGCATTCTAAAAATGACTATATAAAAATATACATGCTTTCCTTACTTTCATTTCAGTTAATTCAACCAAATATATAAATATCACCCCACATGTACATTTTCAAATATGATACAGTATGAGTGCTTGTCTTTAATTTATGAGATTTTAATCTACTTATTATAATGATCAATAAAACAATACCTTCCCCATCTTTTATCCTCAGATTCTAGTTATGAAGTATGTTAAGCTGATAAATGAATAAGTTGCAATCACTCTATGAGCTTCCCAGTCCAACATTCTAACCAATATACTGAACATGATACAGAATCAATGATAACAATCACATTACAGGTGAATAGACTGGGTAGGTAAGCACAAATCAGTACAAATAAGAGACAGTGGGTATTTGGAGGTAGGAGTAAAAAGCAATCACATTTTTAAATACCTAAACATTTTGGTGGAATAGCTATTATACAATATTTTACATTTCAGAAAAGAGTCTGGGCAAGTCTGTAAAAGCCACTTTCAATCAATTACCTTCTATAAGAAACAACAAAGAAAGTTTCTTTATGCATGTAAAAAATAAATGCTATTGTAAGCTATAATTCCCCATGTTCTGTTTTCAAAGCAGCTGGAGCAAAAAAAGATCCCCCCCCCAATAAAGTTATTACAGCATTTGTGTAGTTTATGAATCTTCTCCTAACTTTTGTTTTCTCTAGAACAGCATTGTAAAGATTGCTTTGTTTTATCAGATGCCTGCCTCAGTTGCAGAAATAGTACTAATGTATTTCTTCCTGCTTTAACTAAAATGCAACATTATTTATAATAGTCAATTATGTTAGAACATCAACTACTTATGTAGTTTTAATAATAGTTCTGATTACACAGTAACTGCTCTTCCCCAACTCATTGCTGATTGCATATTAGTGTATCATCTGTTTTAAAAATAACTTACAATTGTTTAATTTATCAATGGTGGCCTTTTATCAGTAGTTACAATGTAATTAACTATAGTACTATTTTTATTGAATAATAAACTTGAACTATCACACATTGTTTTTAGAATGTACAGTATATATTTTAAGCAAAAAAATGACAAATGAATAATAATTACCTGCTGCAGTGTGTGCTACATTCAAGAGTGTTTATAATAGGAAGTGAGCTGATTTTGTTTCAGAATAGCTCAGGAAATGACCATCTCTCTCCCTCACTGTCATACACACACACACACACACTTAACTCTTTCATCATTGATATTATGTAAATAATTCAAGAAGACACAAACTGAAATTATTAATTTAATTTGCGTTATGCACATAGATCCCTCTGATAATCAATATATTTGAGTCTGATATAAATGTTTCTAATTACACATTTGAGTCTCATTAGTGTCATACTAAAAGTGATCCAATAGCTATAAAAAAATCAAAATACCTCAGAAGTCAAATTACTGCCATTGAAGATTTCAGAGATTTTTGAAAATGCAGAAAAGGCAGGATTCTGCAATCTTTTAATGGGTAGAGAATACCCTTAAATTGTTGAGGTGCACAAAGGCTGATGTGGGTATGCTGATTGTTAAGTCCGGAGAATAATGGCGCTTGAGACGAAGCATTTCTAACAAGTCTTTATTCTCTGCTTCCAATCTACGAACAACCCGAGCAGAGGCACGCAGGCCTCTATTTATACCTTCTGATCCCCGGGCAAATCCAACCAATCACAAGGCGGTCTTTTCCCGCCTTGCGCATGCCTGCAAGGCCGGCGCCACTCAGTCTGGTCCCGGGCAGCTTTTGCAAATGCCCGGGACTCTTGCAACGTCCCGAGCCTGCTTTTGCAGGCTCAGGACACAACACCCCTCCCCCCTAGATGAAATAATACTGCGCCCACATGGATGCCATCATAGTGATGGTTATATAATTAACTGTTGAGTCAAAGTCACACAGTGTGTGTAAGATGTGGGACTGTTCCGTCGTACAGAGACCCAATGGCCCCAACATCGTTTATGTAGAGTCAACCAGCCAGGACCTCTAGTTCAGTTATTGCAATTAACATGCTCACCTTACGTAATCTGCAAGGTATTTGGGAGGGCCCTTGACCCTGAGCGACCTTCTCGGACCTGGGGAACTTGTAGTGTTTTTCCCGTTGCTTCCCACACTAGGTGAATTGCCCTGTGGTTGTCTTGTGACTTCTGTTTGACTTTCCTGCCCGTCTCCTTGGCTTGAGAAGTCAGAACTCTGTTGATCGCTATACCTGGTTGACCTACCACCTATGGAGTTTTCCAACCCCTCTGAACTCATCTCCGTGTTTCTTGATGGAGTGTGGTTTTCGTGGCTCCTTCCTGTAGTGTTAGGGTCTAGGTATGCCTCCCTGTTAGCCCTTATGCGTGGGGACATCCTTCTATGAGCCATTTCAGCAAAGGATGTGTTCCCCCTCTGTTTTGCCTGCTCTCTTGCATGTTGTGAGTTGTGAGTATGCTCCCAGTTATTCTCCGTGTCTGGAGTATTGTTTGTGAGGTGTGGATAGTTAGTATACCTCCGGTGGGACTCCCAGGCTGGAGTTTGTGTGGGGGTGTCTGTGTGCCCCCGTCCCCATGAATTGCTACCTGAATCTCCTGTGGAACTTGGGTGTTGAGTGCCCGTGTCGTTCCCCACAACCGTTGTTGGCAGCAGATTCTGATTCCCAGAATGCATTCCCCATTCCTCCTCCCCCCCTAGAGGAGACTGAGGAGGAACCCCAGGCGAGTCCCGCTTCACACGTAGTTGATCAATGTGGCGGCGAAGAACGCGGCCGTCTTCCAGGGACACCTCATAGGACAGAGGCCCCGAGACCTTGCAGACCACAGCCGGGACCCAGAGGTGTCCAGGCCCGTAGTTCCTGGCCCAGACAGGATCACCTTCATGCAGGACCCATGGTGGGTGTGGCTGAGACACCTGTGAAGCTACATGCTCCGGATGCAGCCTGTCCAATTTAGTCACGAGCCGACGACCCCAACGGAGTTCGGCCGGGCACTTACCCGTGGCAGTGCGTGGAGTAGTACGATGGGCTAGAAGAAAGTCATCCAACCTGTGATGCCAATTGCCGTAAGTCAGCTTCTTGAGGGTGTCCTTGGCGACGCGGACCATCCGTTCAGCCAGACCATTGGTGGAAGGATGGAAAGGAGCCGAAGAAGCGTGGCGGATCATGTTGGCCTGTAGAAATCCCTGAAACTCAGTAGAAGTAAATTGAGGACCGTTATCTGACACCAGAACATCTGGCAGCCCGTGTGCAGCAAAAATGTTTCTCAACACTTGAATAGTCTTGGCAGCTGTGGTAGAAGACACAGGCACAACCTCCAGCCACTTGGAATGGCTATCAACAACAACCAGG
>NW_015387020.1:194492-195842 GCF_001527695.2 Protobothrops mucrosquamatus | reverse complement strand
TGAGAACATCATCAAAATAAGGACACACGCCAGGAATACCCCTCAGGGTGTTTTCCATTACACTCTGAAAAATGCCAGGAGCGACATTCACCCCAAACTGTAACCTCTTCACCTTGAAAGCCCCACGATGGGTGACAATAGTTTGGGCCTCAGCTGCTGCATCATCAACAGGCAGCTGTTGATATGCTTGAGCCAGATCGAGCTTAGCAAAAAATTTTCCCTCCTTGAGAGAAGCCAGAATGTGGCTCACTACAGGCACAGGATAAGCATATTGCTGTAGGGCCTTGTTTAGTGTGCACTTGTAGTCAGCACAAATCCAGATGTCCCCGCTTGCCTTTAAAGGCGTTACAATGGGGGTTTCCCACGGGCTGGAATCTACAGGCTCTAGAATGCCTTGCTGGAGCAACTTGTCCAGTTCAGCGTCAATCTTACTCTTAAGAGCAAATGGTACTCTCCTAGGTTTAACCCTGATGAGCTGTACCGTTGGATCTAGCTTTAGTGAAACTGGAGGTCCTGTGTAGGACCCTAGTTCAGAACTAAACACATCTGCAAACTCCTTGCATACGTCTGCAAGGGTCTCTGTTTGCAATTTATGTAGCCCTGTTACTTGTATTCCCAAGGCCTCAAACCAATCGAGTCCAATGAGACTCGTTCGCTCACCCCCCACAACCAACACATCTAGGGGGCCTGCAAAATTCTTGTACTGTACCTTAAGGGTGGCCTCTCCCTTAACGCACACTCGAGAATTTTGGAAATCCGTAAGGATTACATTAGAAGGCCTTAACGAAACTCGCTGGCCACTGCTGCTGCAGATTTTGTGAAATGTGTTGAGGGAAATTATGGATAGGGTAGACCCCATGTCAAGTTCCATCGACAATGGAACTCCCTGCAATTTCAATTTAAGAGATAGTTTCTTTTTAAGGGGTTTGTGTGTGCCTATTCTTAAAATGTTCCGGCGTGTTGCACAGAACCCCACCCTGTTTTGACTGGGCACCCTGGTACCTTTCAGATTCAATTCTTCCTTCGGTTGTACCTTCTGTCGACCCAGGCAGACCGCAGCAATGTGGCCTTTCTTTCCGCACGCTTGGCAAATGGCGGAACGGAACTGACATTCCGCTCGCTTGTGGCATCCACCGCATCCGAGGCAACGAAGCTCAGCTGGGCCCTTGTCCTGCCGATCTTTGGACCTCCTCCCAGCTGCTTGGTAAAGCTTGTCCACCTCTTCTTCAGGATCTTCTTCCGAATCCTCTCGCACGTCTTCCTTGTGAATAGTGGCGGTCTCTGGAGCGCTTCGCTTAGGCCGCATGTTCTTGACCCCCCCACCTGCAGCTTCTTCTGCTGAAACCTCTC
>NW_015387020.1:181886-192006 GCF_001527695.2 Protobothrops mucrosquamatus | reverse complement strand
TCTTCTTCAGCCGCACGCACCCTCCAGCGATTTCGTACTGGCAGGATAACGCTGACTTCCACGCCGTTTTCCTCTTCTGGACTTCTTTGGGTGAGTCTTCAAGCTTTCCTAGTTGTATAGACTGAATCCCACCTTCGTCGCCAGTGTTAAGTCCGGAGAATAATGGCGCTTGAGACGAAGCATTTCTAACAAGTCTTTATTCTCTGCTTCCAATCTATGAACAACCCGAGCAGAGGCACGCAGGCCTCTATTTATACCTTCTGATCCCCGGGCAAATCCAACCAATCACAAGGCGGTCTTTTCCCGCCTTGCGCATGCACGCAAGGCCAGCGCCACTCAGTCTGGTCCCGGGCAGCTTTTGCAAATGCCCGGGACTCTTGCAACGTCCCGAGCCTGCTTTTGCAGGCTCAGGACACAACACTGATAATGACAAATTGGCAAGGAAAGGATTTTGTGGGTACAGAGGGATGTTTTTCCTTTTTTGGACAGGGGAATAACATGGATATTTTAGGATTTAATAGCCTAGTTTGTATTTTCCATCTCAAGAAGATATACGGAGAGGTTTAGGGAGACGGGGAGGAGGAAGAGCTTGGGGGAATCTCCTCTCTCATGTTGCTCAGCTTTACAGAACAGACTGGTTTCAGTAATTCTTTATGCCAGAGGTCTCCAACCTTTTGGGCAACAGGGACCAGTTCCGTGGAGAGAGTTTTTTCCGTGGACCGAGGGGGTGTGGTTTTGTATGCTGCTTGCACCACATGGATGGGTCTTTGCTTGTTTGTGCAGACCAGTTGCTGGCATGCCTCGGCCCGGTACCGGTCCATGGACTGGGGGTTGGGGACCCCTGCTTTATGCTATTTGAACTTGCATAAAGTTCAAACACAAAGAAATATGTTAGTACCATTTCTCTCAACTAAGACTGAGAAGCACTGACTTTTTCATCTAATTTCTTATCTTTGTAACTGTAAGGAACCACTATTGTAAGGAACCACTTCAATCCATCTTGGAAACGGTTTCTTCCAACAGGAACTTTCATTAAGAGAAATTGATAGCAGGCATGATATACAGGATCTGAGGGAAGGCGGTGCAGAGAGTGGTGAGAATGGCCGAAAAGATCATTGGCAGTTCCTTCCCTCCCATCCAGGACATAGCACAGAAGCGTTTCTTGAGCAGGGTCCATAAGATTATCTGGGACACTACACATCTTCTTCATGACCTGTTTTCCTTGTTATCTTCTGGGAGGAGGCTTCATGGTATTCGTAGCAGAACATCCAGATTCAGCCATAGTTTCATTCCATACAGCATTAACCTTGTGAACTCTCAAGCTTCCTCCTTCTGCTATATATTCAAGATGGACAGTATTTAATATTTATTTGCTATGTATATGTAGGGGTGTGGGTCTATACATATGTTGTTCATAGTATGTTTAGGTGTGTGTCATGTATGTGTTTCACTTAAGAGTGGGCAACTAAATTTCATTTTTGATGTGTATCGTTGTGCCCACAGTAAAAAAATGACAATAAAGGTTATTTTATCTTATCTTATTTCCTTACAAATCGATGTTTTAAAGTGTCCCTAAGCAGCCCCCACCCCACAGGTCTTCCAGGTGATTCAGACCGGCAGATTTCTAGGTGTTAAATCCAGGAAAGATAACATCAATCCAGCTCCGTTTTACATGATCATTCAACAGCTCTTCACACCTTATTTTGATGACAGATAAATGAACCAGATTCCAGAGGCTGCATCTTTTCACTCCCCTTCCTAGCTGGCAGGTAAGGAGGAGAAGTTCAGATTGGCATAGGATAAGAGGCTAATGGTTACATTGTGATGGTTAGCAGACCTGAGATGAATAAACACATAGGTTACTTTGTGAATAGAGGAAGCGAAAGTAATAAAACCCTCATGCATACTCCCCCTTCCCCTTAGGAGTATGGCAGGATTCAGGAGAGGGTAAGGATTGGTTTTTGATCAGAGGAGATAGATAGAAAGGAAATATAACTGGATTCTGACAGTAACATTCTGTCTTTGTGCTGTATTAGAAATGGCCAATCTGTGGCCCACCAGGTAAAGAGTTCTATAATGCTTTCAACTTGAGCACGATAATTGGATTGATTGTGTTCAGGAATTTTGGAGGGAGTTTCATACATTGTCTATCTCTCGACTACACAGTGCTTAGACAAAATGGTGGTGCACAAGGGGCGGGGGTAGAACCTTCTACATCAGGGGTGTCAAACTCAATTTCATTGAGGGCCGCATCAGCATTGCGGTTGCCTTTGGGGGCCCAGGTGGGTGTGGCCAGGATGAGTGAGACCTACTGGGTGGGCATGGAAAGAGTGGGTGTGGCATGGACAGAGTGGGTGTGGCCTACTGGGTAGGCGTGGCCAGCTCTACATCGTTCGTGTGGGGGCCTGGGCAGGAGTGGGACAGACCTGAGGGTCTCTGGCAGAAGGGGGTGGGACCAGGGCAAGTGCCAAGGCATGGTCCATTGGAGGAGCCTCAATGTTCCTCTCAGGCCATGCGTGGGGGGCTGGATGGTGGTGCGGGCTGGTCGGAGCCCTGGGCAGTAGAGGTCAAACGCCCAGCCTGGCCCTCAAACACCTGCGGCACCAAGCCATTTCCAGACGGCCTTGTGGAGCTAAGACTGAATACGTTTCAGCATAGATGAAAATTGTACATTGGCTCCCGGCTGGCCTGGGCTAGGGCCAAGGCAGTGGGGGACATTCCCTCACTGTTTTCAGGATGGCTTCGCGGGCCACATGAAACCACTTCGCGGGGCGCATGCGGCCCCCGGGCCTTGTGTTTGACTTGTCTGTTCTACATGAATTCACATCAATTTATAAAGTGAGCATTTAAAAATGTGAGAGACTTCACACTGAAATGTCCCTCTGATTTTTTTTCTACATGTGAATTTGGCATAAATGAAGTTGATACAGCTTTCTACAATTTCTCATCTTCTAGATATGACAACCCTATCTGGGAGTTATGGAACTTGGAGTAAAACATGTTTGAAGACCACCAAAATAAAAAAAGTTATCTTAAAAGATAAATAAATAGACCAAACAGTCTTGGATGAAAATATTAATTCAGCAATGGAAGACCTTCATGGCTGCAAGAAAGAAGATAAATATCTAGATTTTTAAGCACCAGAGGGCAGGACAAGAAACAATGGTTGGAAACTGATCAAAGAGAAAAGCAACCTGGAATTAAGGAGAAACCTCCTAACAGTGATGACAATTAACCAATGGAACAGCTTGCCTTAAAAAATCATGGGCGCTCCATCACTGGAGGTTTTTAAGGACAGTCACTTGTCTGAAATGGTATAGGTTCTCCTGCTTGACCACTTTTGGAAATGCTGCCTTAAACTACTAATTCCTAAATGATGACTGCAGTTATCTTATTTAGTTCCCAAGATTCTGGAACCCATCCTCTTGTTCCTGGCATTGAACCTGGGCATATCTGTACTTTGACTTGCCCATCATTTCTCTCTCTGTCTCTCACATTTATTGACCACCCATCTTACTGCCAGGTAATTCTGGGCAGCTCATTAGTACCAGCCACTCATCACTTCCTGAAGATAGGAACAGATGATGTTGTCTTCCTTTCATTCCCATCCTATTACAACCGCACACCTTATTCATGTTTCTAGCCTCAGTTAAAAACATTGTTTTCTGACTCAAGTTACTTGAGGCCTTCAAGATAATCTTCAGGACTTCATTCCAGTTCTACTGGCAGCCCTAGTTTCAATTGGCTGGGTTCATTGGCATTTTCCCACCCCTCCAGTGGCTGGTTATTGTCTGGGACAGTCATTTCATTCTGGGGTGCTTTGTTCTCTGAAGGTAAGTTGTGATTTTGTGTTACATTTTCTAAGGTAGAGTATGCAATGTTGATTTAACAGGCCACTGTTGAGTGGCTGTTAAATCAATGATGTATACTTTACTACAGAAACTCATGTTCCATTCAATCCTTAAATCTCCCTTTTGCTTTCTCTAGGCTGGATGAAGCTTGCTCCCTTTGCTTTCCCACCTCTTGCCCACAATACTTCAATATATGGTAATATATGTGGTCCCCAACCTTTATGGCTTGACAGCCCAGTAGGGGGTGGAAAGGGGAATTGGCCTGTGCAACTCAAGCTGAGCTGCGTGTGCATGTGTGGTTCTGAATGGGCCACAGCCCGGTAGTGGGCTGCAGGACAGGGTTTGGGCTTAGAGGGCTGGTGGCTAAAGCGTACAATGAATAGTTGCAGGAACTAGGTGTGTTTAGTCTATTGAGGAGAAAGACTAGGGGTGACATGATATCAGTCTTCCAATATTGACGGACTGTTACAAAGGAGAGGGGGTCAACCTATTCTCCAAAGCATCTGAGGAAAGGACAAGAAATAACAGATGGAAGCTTATCAAAGAGAGATCCAACCTAAAATTAAGGAGAAATTTCCTGTCAATGAGAAAAATTAACCAGTGGAAAGGCTTGCCTCCAGAAATTGTAGCTTCATCATTTTTAAAAAGAGATTGGATTTGTCCTGAATTGTATCAGGTCTGCTGCCCAAGCTGTGGGTTGGACTAGAAGACCTTCAGGAACCCTTCCAACTCTGTTATTCTGTGTTCTGCATTTTCTGAGTAATGTGAGTGCATTTGTGACCAAATGTTGTGCAACTTACAACAAAATCCTTCAGTGTGAAACTGATTTAAGTTCTGGTAGTTTCAGGCAGCAGTGCCAGCTTGGGTTCTGATCAACTAATTAAGACCACAGAACTCAGTTTCTTAACTTGTAGTTAGCATTTCTTAGGAAAGAGCTATAATGATATGGCCTTGGGGGAAAAAAGAGGAAGAGTTACTGCCTAGGTTACGATCAGATAAAAAGAAGGGAGCCCTAGCTGAATGATAGGCAGAGAAAGAAATTTAGAAGGCATCTGCCCTAATGTGCTAGATAGTAAAAAGAGATGGTGGGAGATTTGTATTTTCAGACTTGCAAGATTCTGTTAATGTAGCCTTTCAATAAAGTAGGATTATCAAGAAAAGAAACAAATTCAACATAGCCTCAAAGATCAACTTAGTACTTCGGAAGCTGAGCTGCAAATTAATCCGCAAATGAAAAAGCTGAAAACACAAATGGAATTAATAAAACACAAACTAAATTTATTGGAAATGGACATGATGGCACAACAGATTAAACAAACTAAACAGATTTTTTTTGAAAATGCTAATAAACCGGGGAGATGGCTTGCATATAGATTGAAAAAAGAAAGAGAAAAAAGATTAATTAGTAAGCTATGGGACTCAAAGGGTGAGTTGCATTGCCATAATGATGTAATGAAAAAAATTATTAAGGACTATTATGACAGGGCTTTTCAACCAGTGGTACGGGTACCACCTGTGGTACATTGGCACCTGGCAGGTGTTACGCGACCATCCTAGAAAAGTGGTAGCAGAGGAGGGGAATGAGCTGAATGGCAACTGATTCATATTTATGATGGTCACAGTGTCCCAGGGTCATGTGAAGTGACCAAAACCTGCTGCAACCACCCAGCAGGGGGGGAATAAAAACCAAACACCCCACCCCACCCCCGCTGCCAATCCTCAACAGAAATGCTCACAACAATGAAAACCTCGGACAGGAAGAAGAGCGCCGCTGGGTGGGCAGGCAGGTGTCTTGCTCGGCTGTGGCTTGGGGGGCACTTTTTTCATTGCCATTGTAACTTCGAAGAGTCACTAAGCGAACTGTTGTAAGTCGAGGACTACCTGTACTTTTATCAATTTTTTTCTCTCTTTTTTTGGTCATCAAGTTTTTGACACCTTGCTAGGCGACTGGTGGTACTCGGATGTTGCCATATCCTAAAAGTGGCACAATGGGTGAAAAGGTTGAAAAGCCCTGTATTATGAGATACTTTATAAGGCAGAGGCGGTCCCTAAAGAGGCAATGTTCCTGAGAATATGTGGCAGAGGCTGAATGAGAAGATATCAATGAAGGAGATTACAGAGACAATAAAAAGGCAAAATAAAGACAAAACACCAGGACCTGATGGACTTCCTGCAGAAGTTTATGTAGCATTACAAGATACTATAACTCCAATTTTGAAAGATGTATGTAATGGAATCTTTACACAGACAAAAATACTGAACTCATGGACTGAAGCTAATATTACTTTGATACCTAAGGAAGACACAGATCTTACACAAGCAAAAAATTATAGACCAATATCATTATTAAATGTGGATTATAAAATTTTTGCTGCAATAATGGCAGAAAGAATGAAAAATTATTTGACTGAATTTATTCATTCAGACCAAAATGGTGTCCTTCCTAGAAGGCAGATAAAGAATAACTTGAGAGTTATCTTAAACATTTTGAAATACTATGAAAATCACCCAGGGAACCAGATGGCACTTATATTTCTTGATGCACAAAAAACATTTGACAATCTAAATTGGCAATTTATGTTTCAACAGCTTCAAGAAATGGATTTTGGTGAGAACTTTATTAAAACAATTCAAACGATTTATAAAAAACAAACAGCAAGAATACTTCTGAATGGAGATTACACAGATGGATTCGATATAAAAAAGGTACAAGACAGGGATGTCCACTGTCCCCTTTGTTATTTATCCTCACCTTAAAGGTATTGGCTAGAAATATCAGACAAGATACGGAAATAAAAGGATTGGAGATTAAAGACCAAAAATATAAGTTTTTGCGGACGATTTAGTTTTTATTTTAGAGGAGCCATTGGAAACAGCTGTTAAACTTTTGCAGAAAATTGAGAAATTTGGAGAAGTGGCTGGATTGAAAATAAACAGGGAAAAGACTAAAGTGTTAACAAAAAACTTAACAGACAAACAGAAAACTCAATTTGTTCAAACGACAAATCTTCAAATAGTTAAAAAAGTTAAATATTTGGGCATTTATTTAACGGCAAAATATACAACACTAAAAGAAGATAATTATGAGAGATTAATGAATCAAATAAAAATAGATCTGGAAAAGTGAGAAAATCTCCAACTGTCATTGTTAGGAAGAATAGCTACTGTTAAAATGAATATCTTACCAAAGCTATTGTTTCTGTTTCAAACAGTTCCTGTTAAATTGAGCAAGAAATTTTTTGATGATTTAAATGCAGTAATACTAACATTTATATGGCAAAGAAAGAAAGCAAGAATTAAATGCAAATTGTTACAAGAATCCAAAGACAGGGGGGACTTTGGACTCCCGGATTGGAGACTTTATTACCAAGCAGCTATTTTGCT
This sequence comes from Protobothrops mucrosquamatus, assembly GCF_001527695.2. Lineage (NCBI taxonomy): Eukaryota > Metazoa > Chordata > Lepidosauria > Squamata > Viperidae > Protobothrops > Protobothrops mucrosquamatus. The sequence goes on along the minus strand of NW_015387020.1, from coordinate 184,771 downwards.
TTGGCTTAAAGAGTAGATTTTATTGAGAAATAAAAGATTGCTTTATCTAGAGGGATATGATTTTCAACTAGGTTGGCACGCCTTTTTATGGTATGAGAAAACCAAAGCACACAAATATTTCCAAAATCATGCCATAAGGAATGTACTGCTCTTAGAATGGGAGAAAATTAGACATAAAATGTATATGAAAATACCGGAGTGGCTTTCAACAATGGAAGCTTGATTAACTATGATACATTAGTTAGCTATAAAGATATTTTGGACAATGAAGGAAAACTGAAAGATAGGCAAGTGCTTCAACAACAAGGTATTGACCTAACATTGTGGTCCTATTTGCAAATCCAAACAAGATACAAAAAATATATAAAATTTACTGGATTTTATAAAGAACAGACTCCGCTGGATAAAATTTTGTTGAAAATGGATGAGAATTTGATTAAGAAACTTTACAAATTTCTGCTAAATTGGAAGATGGAAGAAGAACAAGTAAAAGAAACAATGATAGTATGGGCAAAGAATTTTGGATATTCTATAGATTTGGAAGATTGGCAAAAACTTTGGGATAAAAATATTAGACTTACTAAGGCAGCAACATATAAAAAAAAATTATATAAGATGTTTTATAGATGGCATATGGCACCAGTACGATTAGCAAAAATGTTTAAAAATGTATCGAATACTTGTTGGAAATGTAAACAACTGCCAAGCACTTATTATCACGCCTGGTGGACATGCCCTAATGCAAAGAAATATTGGCTTAAGATTCATAGATGGCTGGAAAAGATGATGAAAATACAGATAGAATTTAAACCGGAATTGTTTTTGCTAGGAATAATAAGATCTGATTATGGTAAAGAGAATGATTATTTAATATTACATGTTTTAACAGCTGCAAGAATAGTATTTGCCCAATTCTGGAAAAATGAAAATCTACCACCTGATCAAGCTATAATTACTAAAATTTTAGATTGTGCAGAAATGGATAAATTAACACTGGAGATTAAAGAGAAAGATGATTCAATTTATTTTAAAACTTGGGAAAATTTTTGCCAATGGTTAGAGATACATGAATGATGGGCTTTTAACTAAATTTTAGATTTTAGGTTAATAATATTGTTATTTTTAGTGTGTTTAAATGATAATGTGATGATTATGAATTTGAGAATGTATTAATGATGATAACGATGATTAGATGAGATTTTAATAATTTTGTTTACCTATTTAAAGGAAGTCTATTTATCTATCAATTTTTAGTATGATGGTTACAGTTAACTTCATTGCATGATTGCTGACTACGATATGAATTATGTTATTTAATACTTAGACCCGGACGGAAACTTGTTTGTTAAAGCGTGAAATTATTGTTGGGGGTTGCCCCCATTATTGTATTTATCCCTACCCTACCCCAAATTCCACATCCCTCCTTTTTCCCATACCCATATTGATCCCATCCTTTTTTACCCATACAAAATTTAATAAAATATTTATAAAAAAATAAAAATAAAGTAGGATTATCTCATCATGTTTCCTGCCTGGTTACTTGAAATTCTGACTGGGTTGCACCGTGGAGAAAAGCAGATCAGGAAGAGATACCTTGTTTAAACTATCTGTCTGCCCTGGGAGTGAGGGGAAAAGTGGATGAGGCACAGGACACTGTACAAGGGAACTATCTGACAACACCAGCCAGTCTTCTTTGCATATCTCTTTCTCTCTTAGTCATGTGTTTATTTAGTAACCGTTTCACCTAACAACAAAGTTGCTAGAACAGATTGTGATCATTAAATGAGAGGGGATATTCTTTCTTAAAGCTTTAAGTTTCAAAATTTTAAGTGCTACATTGTTTCTATGAATATGAATATCACTTCTTCCTTGCTACAAAATTTTCATACAAATTTTGTTTCATACAAAACTGGAAGTTTTTAAGAAGAGACTGGACAGCCATTTGTCCGAAATGGTATAGGGTTTCCTGCCTGACCTTCAAGATCCCTTCCAACTTTACTATTATTATTATTATTATTATTATTATTATTATTATTATTATTATTATTATTATTATTATTATTATTATTATTATTATTATTATTATATCTAGAGGAATATAGGAACAAAAGAGCAACCTGTTCCCTAGAAAAGAAGATGAAGGGAAGGGAAGGGAAGGGAAAGGAAAGGAAAGGAAAGGAAATGAAAGGAAAGGAAAGGAAAGGAAAGGAAAGGAAAGGAAAGGAAGAGGCTTGTGTTCTCTTCTGTGAACAGAAGTCCCAGAGGTAGTGTATGAGTTTTTTTTAAAAACCTTTATGAGGATAAGGAGAAAGTAGAAGAAGGCAAGATGGTGCACTACCTTCAAAAAACAGATCTGCCCAGAATCTCGGAGGAAGGTAAAAATTTACTAAATAATGAGATAACAGCAGGGGAGATATCTGAGGCAATTAAAAAACAAAAAAGTAACAAAACACCAGGCCCAGATGGTCTACCTTCAGAAATCTATAAAAATCATCAGGAATTACTAAGCCCACTGTTATTAGAGGTATATAATGATGTATTGAATGAAGCTAAGATACCCGAATCGTGGAAAGAAGCAACAATCACATTGATTCCCAAAAAAAGTTCTGATTTGACTTATATTAAAAATTACAGGCCAATATCTCTACTAAACTCGGATTATTTGATTTGATTTTGATTTTATTAGATTTCTACCCCGCCCTTCTCCTTGCGGACTCAGGGCGGCTTACAGCCCGTTAAAAACAAGTAAACAAATACAAAAAACATACCACATTGTAAAATCAATTAAAATAAAATATTGCAATAGGCCAATTAGTATCCTTTAAAACCAATAGAAAACTAATTAAAAGTAATACTTAGGCCAGTCCTGCCTGCTTAAAAAGCCA
>NW_015387020.1:164732-179509 GCF_001527695.2 Protobothrops mucrosquamatus | reverse complement strand
GCGTCCCTCCGACAGGTCTGGCATTGGGCTCCGAGAGGCCTCCCCCATGACCCCCTTAGCCATCCCCGAACCCCTTAAGAATTTATTAAAACACCCCTTTAAAAAGACTCTCAGTTTCACTTTCTTTAGATCTCTTTTTGCTGCATACCACCTCTCGGGGTTCCACACCCCGTCATTGAGGTAGGCCCTTGAGATTGAATTGGGCCACACCTGCGCGAGGGGGGAATCGCGCAGGGCCAGCAGTTCCATCCTGAGGTACATCCCAGGTACATCTTTATGACAATTATGGCAGATAGATTAAAGAAAATTCTAGAAAATTTTATTCATACTGATCAAAATGGTTTTGTTCCTGGACGGCATATAAGGAATAACATTAGGATTATTTTGGATACGATAGAATATTATGAATTCCACAATGAGAAACAGATGGCGTTGATATTCATTGATACGCAAAAAGCATTTGACAACGTCAAATGGGACTTCATACTAGAAAAATTAAAATATATGGATTTTGGGGGAAAATTTATAAAGATGTTCCAAACAATCTACTCTAGACAAGAGGCTAGAGTGGTGATAAATAGGGAAACAACAAAGAACTTTTTAATCCAGAAAGGCACAAGGCAAAGCTGTCCGTTATCTCCACTGCTTTTTATTTTATCATTAGAGGCTTTAATTGGAACAATTCGAGAAGATAAACAAATCAAAGGTTTAAAAGTAAGAAAAGAAAGTTTTAAGGTACAGGCATTTGCGGATGACCTTATATTTATTTTTGAAGAGCCTGTACAATCTGGTCTCTGGCTGATGGAAGTGCTGGAGGACTACGGGGAAGTAGCAGGCCTGAAAATAAATAGGGATAAAACAAAAATGATAGTTAAAAATATGACTGAAGAGCAAAAAAAAGAATTGGAGGGAAAGATAAATATGCAGATCACGAAAAAAATAAGATATTTGGGAATCCAACTGACAGCGAGATGCATCACACTTAAAGAAGACAACTATGATAAATTAATGGTGCAGATCAGGTCTGATTTGGAAAAATGGGGAAAACTACAGTTATCTTTAATGGGTGGGATAGCCACTATTAAAATGAATGTTCTTCCGAAAATGTTGTTTCTATTTCAATGTATACCAATTAGGCTCAAAAAGGATTTTTTTTACAAATTTGGACAGACTTATTTCAAAATTCATATGGCAAGGGAAATGACCGAGAATTAGATTAAAACTATTACAAGACGCTAGAGAAAGAGGAGGATTTGGCCTACCAGGCTGGACAAAGTACTAGCAGGCAGCGACATTGGTTTGGCTAAGTGAGTGGATGCATCTCAAAAATACAAGATTACTGGCACTAGAAGGTCATGATCTACAGACAGGGTGGCACACTATTTTATGGGAAGAAAGACATTTAGCCCAGCAGTACTTCCGGAAGCATTATATTAGGAGAGCATTATTGGATATTTGGAAAAAAATAAAAAGAAATAATTATATGAAAATTCCCAATTGGGAATGTTCATAAATCCAAATTTGATGAAACGAGGGGGTGCTGCCACCTATAAAGACATTTTGAATGAGAAAGGAGAATTAAAAACGAGAAATATTTTAAAGGAAGAAGGAATCGAACTGGAATGGTGGGCGTATCTTCAAATCCAATCCAAATTTAATAAAGACAAAAAGGAACGGGGCATAAAGCAAGAATCTTCAGAATTAGATAAAATTTTATTTAGTAGGGAAGGCAAGACCATAAGTAAATTATATCGATATTTATTAGAACAAGATATGATTGAGGAACAGATGAAAGAAACGATGATAATTTTGAGTAAATATTTTGGGCACAATATTGATTTGGACAATTGGCAATGTTTATGAGAAAAAAACCTAAAAATTACTTTGGCAACCTACTATAAGGAAAACCTATATAAGATGTTTTATAGGTGGCACCTCCCTCCCACAAGATTAGCACGAATGAATAAGGGGAAATCCCCGATATGTTGGAAGTGTGGAGAGACTGTTGGGAATTACTACCATATGTGGTGGAAATGCACACAGGCACAAAAATTTTGAAATTTATTAAAGAAATGGCTTGAAGAAATCCTGCTAATAGATATAGAGGCCAAACCGGAATTTTTCCTACTGGGAATTATAGAAAGAAAATACAAGAAAGATATAAATTATTTATTATTGCATATAGCAACGGCGGCACGAATAGCCTTCGCTCAAAAATGGAAAGAGAAAGATATTCCAACTGAAGAGGTAATATTATTGAAAATCTTTAATTGCGCAGAAATGGATAGACTCACATTGGAACTCAAGGATAAAAGTGAAACTAAGTACTATAAAATCTGGGAACAATTTTATGTTTGGATAGATGACAAGAGGGCAGCCAAGACAAATGTATAGTGTTAGAATAAAATATAGATTATAGACAAATGTATATTTAAAAGAAGAACTATATGTCTATATGAATACTAATGTTACTGTAAAGTGATGGAAGATGTATGGAACCAGTGATGTCATATCTATGTCCAATGATGTTTTTAATTTTGTATTATTAATAAAACTTTAATAAAAAAAAGAGTTTGGGAAGGGGAGGGTCCCTGAGGATATTTGGGTATTGGGCTGAACTCTTTTCCTGTGGCCACTTTAAAAGGTGTGAAACCGGTGCTGCTGTGAACAGAGTTATTGTAAGCCACCTCTGCAAAAGAGAGATCAGTCCAGTTCATCTGCTGATAATCCACATAGCATCTGAGATACTGCTCCACTATTGAGTTTGCAGATTCAGCCGCCCCATTGGTAGACGGGTGAAAAGCCAATGACAGTCTTTGAGACGAGCCAATTAGCTTAAGAAAACCCCTCCAAAACATGGCTGTAAACTGCACTTCCGGTCTGAGATTATACGTTAGAAACATCTTGGTTAGTTGCTGGGCAGACGGGAGCCCTTTGCAGGCAATGAAGTGAACCTGCCTTGAAAACAGGTCTATCACAGTCCAGATAACTGTATTTCCCCTGCTTTCAGGTAGGTCTACTATAAAATCCATAGTAATTTCTTCCCATGGTTGGGAAGGATCCGCCACCGATTATAATACTCCAGGGGGTTTCCCTGGGATTCTTTTCATGATGATCTGTCCCCCGTCCGACTCACAGTGGGGTTGGTCAGTCGGCTCCCGATTTTCTGACGAGTCGTGACGGTTTGTGTCTATTTGTGAACCGTCGTTGAGGCACCGACGGACGGTTCTGGAAATGACTATTGAGTGTCATGTTTATGTTTAGTTTCAGGTCCTATTAAGGCTTCACGATGTTGTCTTCTAAGTCATAACAAGATCACAAGAGTTTCAAACGGCATACCCCTTGCTTATATAGCCTGTGGGGTGTGGCCCAGTGACTCAGCTGAAATCTCTGGCACGACGTTTTAGCTGCTGCGCACGTTTGTCCCTCTGACGCTGGCGTGGATCCAGCCAAGACGTATCCTCCTCAGAGTCCGACACACCTGGCTCCTGACCAATCCCAGAAGCACCTGGCTCCTGGCCAATCCCAGAAGCACCTGGCTCCTGGCCGATCCCAGAAACACCTGGCTCCTGGCCAATCTCCTCTCCGTCGGAAGACACCGAAGGCCACACCAGAGGGGAAGATCCTAGAGAGGGAGGCCTGGCCATCTCCTTCATGTTCAGAGCCTTCCTCCTCCGATGATAGGGACCCACAGGATGGAGCCACAACACTATCCCCCACCGCAGGGCCCTTTCCCCGGATCTGACGGTCGGGATGTGGTCAGGACGGAAACTGGTCGTGAAAGGCCCGTACCAGGTCAGGGGCCTGAACGGAAGAAGCGTCCACCCAGCTGAAATCTTCGGGCCCGTACCCCTTCCATGCGATGAGGTATTGGAAGCGCCCCTTCAGCGAACGGGAGTCCCGAATGCTGTCCACCTCGTATGTCGAGGTGTCGTCCTCGTCGGCTGCGACTGGAGGGGCAGGCGTTGTCGGGCGTCGGAGATGGCTCGCTGGGGCCTCAGGGACCAGGAGGGACCGATGGAAAACAGGGTGGAGCCACATGGAGCGTGGTAAAGTCAACCGGTAGGCCACCGGGTTGATGATTGCCTCGACTGGGAAGGGACCGATAAAGCGGTGGTCCAATTTCCTCACCAGCCGGTCGGTGGGGAGGTGTTTCGTGGACAGCCACACCCGATCTCTGACTTCCAGCGGTGGCGTTGCCCGTCGGGAGCGGTCGGCAACCCGTTTATAGTCCTCCTTCGCCCGGATCAGCTGCCGTCGCACCAGTTGCTGCACCGCCTGCAGCTCCGAGAGGAAGTCCTGGGTCTCAGGAACAGGGGAATCTGGGATTGCCAACGGGAACAACCGTGGATGGTATCCGACATTGGCGTGGAACGGGGTCATCTGAGTGGAGGTGTGTTGGGAGTTGTTGAAAGCGAACTCCGGCAGGGGAAGGTACTCGGCCCAGTTGTCCTGCTGCTGGTTGACGAAACAGCGGAGGTACTGCTCCAGGATGCCGATGACCTTCTCCTTGCCCCCGTCAGTCTCTGGATGGTGTGCCGACAATAGGCACACCTGCACCTCCAGCACAGCCATCAGGCTTTTCCAGAAGCAGGCCGTGAACTGGGCCCAGCGGTCCGACACCACCCTGTCCGGCAGGCCATGGAGGCGAAAGATGTGCTGCAGGAACAGACAGGCCGTGGTGCGGGCTGATGGCAGTCCACGGCACGGGATGAAATGGGCCATCTTAGTGAGCATGTCCACCACCACGAGGACGGTCGTGAACGTGGCGGACAGTGGTAGATCCGTCAGGAAATCCATGGAGATGGCACCCCACGGTCTCTCCGATGTCAGCAGCGGTTGGAGGAGTCCAGGAGGTGGGCCGGATGCGGATTTGGCCTGTCGGCACGTCACGTAAACGTGCACGTCATGCCGTACCCTAGGCCACCAAAAAGTCCGCGTCACCAGGTTCAAGGTCTTAAAGAACCCGAAGTGCCCCGCCGCGGGATTGTCATGGCACTGGTTCATGATGAGGGCTCGGAGCGGACTTGTAGGCACGTACAGTCGGCCCCGGTGCTTCAGCAAGCCGTCCTCCAAGGTCCATGGGGACGGTGGGCCAACTTCCGCTTTCCACTGCTGCGACCAGTCCTCACGGCACTGCGCTTCCAGCACCTGAGCCCGCAGGTCCGCCGGTTCCTGGACCACGGCCAAGGCCTCTGCAGGCAGCACCGTCCGAGGGGGAAGGGGGTCCTTGGGGCAGAAGTATTCCGGCTTGCGGGATAGCGCGTCCGCCCTCTGATTGAGGCCGCTCGGAACATAGGTGACGTGGAAGTTGAACCGGGCGAAAAACAACGACCACCGGATCTGCCACTGGTTCAACTTCCTGGCCGTGCTAAGGTGCTCTAAGTTCCGATGGTCCGCCCGCACCTCCACCTGGTATCGGGCTCCCTCAAGGTGATGCCGCCAAGCCTCGAACGCGGCCTTGATAGCCAGCAACTCCTTTTCCCAGATGGTGTAGTTGCGCTCGGAAGGATTGAGTTTCCGGGAGTAATAAGCGCAGGGAAAAAGAGTGCCACCATCCACCGGGGCCTGTAGCAGAACCGCTCCAATCGCCACGTTGGATGCATCCGTCTCGACCACGAACGGACGGTGTGGATTGGGATGCCTGAGGACCGGCTCCGTGACGAAGGCCCGCTTGAGGACCTCGAAGGCCTGCTGCTGCGGGGGCCCCCACTGGAACGGGAGTTGGGTCAGCAGCAAGGTCAGAGTGGCGAAGCCCGGGATGAAGGTCTGGTAGTAGTTGGCGAACCCCAGCAGACGCTGGACGTCCTTCACCCGACGTGGGGGTTCCCAACTGCGCAAGGCCTCCACCTTGCGCGGGTCCATCACGATGCCCTCGGATGTGATGATGTGCCCGAGGAACTCTATGGAAGTCTGGAAGAAGTAACATTTCTCCAACTTTGCATAGAGTTGATTCTCCCGCAGGCACTGCAGGACCTGGCGGACATGCTGGAGGTGGCTCTCCTGGTTCTGGGAATAGATTAAAATGTCATCCAGGTAGATCACCACGAACCGGTCCAACATGTCCCGGAACACATCGTTCATCAGGTGTTGGAAGACCGCGGGGGCGTTGGTCAACCCGAACGGCATGACGGTGTACTCAAAGTGGCCGTATCGGGTGCCAAACGCCGTCTTCCACTCGTCCCCCTTACGCACGCGCACCAGGTTGTAGGCCCCTCGGAGATCGAGCTTGGTGAAGATCGAGGCCTCCTGCAACCTCTCCATCAGCTCAGGGATGAGCGGCAGGGGGTAGCGATTCCGCACTGTGATGGCATTCAAGCGCTGGTAATCGCAGCACAGGCGTAGGTCCCCCGTCTTCTTCTTCACGAAAAGGACCGGGGCCGAGAGCGGGGAGGACGAAGGCCGGATAAACCCACGGGCCAGGTTCTTCTCCAGAAAATCCCGTAGGGTGGCCAACTCGGGCTCCGACATGGAGTACAGGCGGCCCGCGGGCAGTGGCGCGTTGGGCAGCAGATCCACCGGGCAGTCGTAGGGTCGATGCGGGGGTAATCGGTCCGCCTCCTTTTCGCTGAACACATCGGCGAAGGACGTCAGCTCAGGAGGCAAGGAGACGGCTGGGTGGAGATGTCCTGGCCGGCACAGGTGTGGCGGTGGTGATCGACACACTGCAGGCTCGGGAACGAGATGGCGTTTCTCGACCATGCCACCTGAGGATCGTGAGCCCAAAGCCAGGCCATCCCCAGGACCAAGGGAAAATGAAGGTCCGCCGTCACATAAAACTGAATCGCCTCCTCGTGGGCCCCAATGGCGAGGTGCAAAGGCTGGGTAGTGAATTTGATGGGTCCCGCCACGAGCTCCCGCCCATCAATAGTCTCGACCCTCAACGGAGGGTCCACTGGAACCAAGGGGACCTTAAAATGGGCCACAAAGGCCTGGTCCATAAAGTTTGAAGTGGCCCCCGAGTCAACCAGCGCATGTGCCGGAAGCCCCTCCGACCGGTTGGCCAACAACACCCGCGTGTCCAGAATCAGGTGCCGAGGGGGCTCATAGTCCACAGCCGCCGACTCCGGTGGGGCATGACTACGTGCCTGGCCCAGGATTTCCCCTAGGCCAGGCCTGGCCCGTTTCCCAGCTGATCACGCCGAGACTCCGGAACAGGCTTGCGCGTCCCACTCTGCTTCCTGGGACACGAGGCAGCAAAATGTCCAGCCTCACCGCAATAGAGGCACATCCCCCTTGGCGTCGCCGCATCCGCTCCTGGGCCGTCAGGTGAGGTCTCGCTGCTCCGAGCTCCATGGGCTTCTCACCCGTTGCCACAAAGCGTGGGGCGGTCCGGGGTCCTGTTGGTGCGCAACGCGGGGGTGCCTCCGCTGGCAGTGATTCCGGCAAGGATCGACGAGGCCGTCGCCATTGAAGGCGGGCATCGATGCGCAGGCACTGAAGCACCAGAGCGTCAAGGGTCTGGGGCACCTCCATTCGTACCAACTCATCTTGCAGGTCATCGGAGAGGCCGTCCTGGAAGGCATCCATCAACGCCACATCATTCCAGGCTGAGTCCTGGACGAGAAGGCAGAACTCAGCGATATATTCCTGCAAGGCGCGCTTCCCTTGGCGGAGGTCCTTAATGCGCCTCGCTGCCGTCTGCACGCAAAGGGGGTCTTCGTACATGACGCGCAGGTGTTGCAGAAAGCCCTGGTAGTCTAGGAGTAACGGACTGTTTTGCAACAACAGGGGCGTGGCCCATCGGGCGGCAGAGCCAGAAAGGTAGCTGATCACAAACGCCACCCGAGCCCGATCATCTGGAAAATCCTCCGGCCTCATCACCATAAAGAGTTGGCATTGTCCCATGAAGGCCGGGAACAGCTCTGTCTGCCCAGAAAATCTTTCTGGCACGTTCACGGGGCATCTTGAACGTGGAGGAGGAGGAGGGGGGGAGGAGCAGCAGGAGCATTAACCAAAGCGAGTTGAGCCGTTAACTGGCCTACTTGCTGTTGCAATAGCTGATTAGCATCCATCAGCTGTTGAATCTGCTGCTGCTGCTGTTGGTCCATCGTGGGTTAACGATGGTTATGTCTGGTGACGAACAAGATGTTCTGTCCCCCGTCCGACTCACATCCCCCAACCAGTCAGCCGAGGGCTAAAAGACTGCTCAGCACTGCCAAACACAGATAAACACTTGGCAGCAACTCTGTGGCTGCCTGCCAAGACCTTTACTTATAACTCACAGTACAAATACAAATCAAAGTCCAGGATAATTCCGAAGTGCTACAACAGAAGATTCAGTATTGTTCGTCACAAGAGTTTCAAACGGCACACCCCTTGCTTATATAGCCTGTCCCCACACCGGGTCACTGAGTCGACTTTAGAGACCGTGCTGCAAAATCGACGACGCGTGCAAACAGGGAGGCTGCGACCCGTGGATCCAGCCAAGACGTATCCTCCTCAGAGTCCGACACACCTGGCTCCTGGCCAATCCCAGAAGCACCTGGCTCCTGGCCGATCCCAGAAACACCTGGCTCCTGGCCAATCTCCTCTTCGTCGGAAGACACCGAAGGCCGCACCAGAGGGGAAGGTCCTGGAGAGGGAGGCCTGGCCATCTCCTCTCCTTCATGTTCAGAGCCTTCCTCCTCCGATGATAGGGACCCATAGGACGGAGCCACAACACATGGTGGCACATACAGCACAACTCCTGACATAGTTCTCTACATCTTGTTTCAATCCCAGCCACCAAAATTGCCAGCAGATTAGGTGTAGTGTTTTTAAATATCCAAAGTGCCCAGTCTGTTTTACATTATGGTTGTGCCAGAGTGCGTTAAGGAGGAGGGTTTTAGGCAAATACAACTTCCCCCTTTTGTAAGCTAACCCATCCCTGCATGTTAGGGAGCGTTCTGGATCAGCCAGTTAGATGAGAACTGTATGTTAAAATGTTTGACATTTATAGGGTTAAGCGCTGTCTCCTTAAGAGATGGCTTATGGGTAATGTAGTTTAGCTATTCAGTGAATCCCATTTTAACAAGTCAGTAGGAGGGGGCTACTAAGTTCATCACAGGATATCCTGGCTACGTGCCAGTTTGGAATGTCTTTGTCTGAGATAAGCATGGGATCACAGGAGGACAGACACGGTCTTAATTCACTCTAGAAGTTGATGTGAAGGAATTAATGATTTTACCTACAAAGATGAACAAATATGCAACATCCAGATGAAACTACTGAAATGTGAGTTCTGCCAGTATTCCTGAATAAATATTTGTTTTATAATCATCTTTTTTGAGTTATCTGTCTGGCCTTGAATTACAAAGCATCTTGATTCAGGTTCCAGAACAGTAAAATCATTTCTTATGCTTCATATCAGCAGAAACAGCAATGTTCTTTATATGCAGTAAGATCAATATTATCTCAGTATCAGCTTTAAAGGAAGAAAAGTAAATTGACATGGCTAATTTCCTCTAACTGCCTTTTTGTCTGCATGCATCTCTCTTCGTTAAAGTAAAGAAAGTGTTGTTTATTCTCTATGCCCTGTTTAAATGGAGTGAAAGACTAAAGCTGTGCCTTTACGCAAAGCCAAAGGGAGAGATTTGAATGCAACCTAGTCCCTACCTTTCTGTGGCACATTTGAAAGAGAAAGGAAAAGTTGAATGTGTCGCAAGAGGCAAGAGGGTTGTCTGAGCTTCTGACTACTTTGCTTGCTACTAAACCAGTCTGTTTGTGAGAGACTACAGTCAGCTTCTTTGCGTAACAAGGAGACTTAATTGGGACAATATCTTAACTCAAGAACTGCATCATTGCCAGAATTTCTTGCATGTAAAGACTGCTTCTAAAGATCAGAGAAGCGTTGGGGCAGCTACCCCCCTCCTTTGCCTGCAACTCAAACGTGTTTGAAATCAGCTAGAGAAGGCTGATTTCCCTTATGCAAAGCCGTTTTAAAAGGGTTCAGCAAAGCCAAGCATTCACCCTTTGCTGGCCTCAAATGTCAAGCCAACTCAAAACCATAAATTAATTTGTTGCCTTAGTAACGCAGCATCTGGTGAGAGAATACTGACTTAACTCCCCCTCCCCTTGGAATTTGAGGAATCTCAATGGGGAGAAAAAAAGGCTTCTGGTTTCAAAGACAGAACCAAGCCCACTGCTGCAAATAGCAAATGCAGTGACACCTCTAGTGGCAATCTGCAAACAGCAACCCCATATTTTATTACTTGCTAACAAAGCCTGACTTTAATGTTTGCAAACACACTACATGTCTTCTGCCTCACAGCCCTGCTGGAAGAAAAGCACCCCCCCAACCTTGGTAGCTGATCTACAAATAACAGGCTTGCAGTAACCCAAGTTAATAGCACCCCCAGAGGTGAAAGAAGGTACTTCGCTGAAATTTCTAACTATGCAAAGTGTATCTCTGATAGTCAAAGAGCAAAGTTCCCAGAATTCATCCAAAGCACCCAGCACCCCCTAGTGGGCAAAGAGTGAACTTCACCCAAAGTAATCATTCACGCAAGCAGTCAGCCCTAGTGGTGTCTTTGCTGAGGGCAAATTAAGGCGAAAAAAAGGCAGCAAATTAACCTTGCTTGTTATCACAAAGACGTAATGACCAGGGGGAAATTTACGGGAGCAAGACGGAGCTCAGTAACTTCCGGATGGTCAACAATGTGCAACGTGGTTCTTAGAAGGAAAAATTTAGCTGGCCTTTCTCCAAGTGCCCCCTAGTGGTTAAAGAAGGAACTCCATGCAAGCCTTTAATCATGCACAGAGAAAGCCCTCTAGTGGACAAAGGGTGAACCTCGAGGAAGAGAACCCTGGTGACTGACCCGCAAGCAGTGACCCCTAGTGGTCAAATGGTGAACTTTGCTGAAGTACCCATGGATGCAAGCCAGATAGAGTGACCCCTAGTGGTCAAAAAGCAAAGTTCATAGAATTCGCTTCAAAATAGCTAGGAAGTTTATTGAACCTGTCCTAGCCATGGAGAAATGTCTCATTGATTTAGAAGAGTGGGTTCAACCAACCAGCCTAGATGAGCTACCCCAACCAGCCAGGCAAGGAAAAATGCTGCAACCAGCTAACGTTGACCTGTACACAGAAGCTGATGTCCAAGCTCCAGTGAAGCCAAAGACACCCCAGGTACCCTATGACCTGAGGCAACAAAGAAAGCCTACAGAAGTAATGCGGTCGAGCCTGTTGGAGAAGTGGAATGAATTCTATGATCGTCATAGGGAATCCTGGGAGTTCCTACAGAGACTCTGCAATGACCCCAAAGATGGGCTTTCCCCCAGACGCATACGTTCTTTGACAGAAGATATGGACAGGCTTTTTCTAAGATGCACTGCGTACGAACGGCATCTCATAGACATACAGTCGCAACTAGGAGACCCAACAATCAAAGAGAAAATGCAACACCTTAAGATGTTAAACAAGGAACGTGAGAAATTACTTCAAAGCAGCAAGGAGTCTCTCCAAGTCAAACTTCAAGTGAAGGACACCCCAAGCAAGAGGGCTGTGTCCGATATGTCCCATCATTCACATGCATCATCCCAGCAATCACATGTGGCCCCCTCTCATGCCTCTAGCATAGCTTCACCCTTTCGCCATAACTCACCAGGAGCCCAGGCGTATTCCAGCATGTCACAACAACCTTCCATCTCAGATGCCTCCCGTCACTCCAAAGCATCTTCTTGAGACAGCCAAGCATCCTGAGCCTCAAGGGCAGAGAGCCTTGCCGCCTGACTCGCACAAGCGCGAATCGATACCGCAATAGCTGATGCCGCTGCACAAGCAGCAGAAGAAAAGCGGCAAAGAAGAGAAGAATTGGCCAAAGCGAAGACTGCAGCAGCTCTACGTGTAGCAGAAGCAGAGCGACAGCAGAGGGAAGAAGTAGCCAAAGCAGAGTGACAGCAGAAGGAAGAAATGGCCAAAGTGCAAGCTGCAGCAGCTCTATGCATGGTAGAGGCACAGCATCAGCAAAGAGAAGACATGGTCAAAGCTCAGGCCAGCTTTGAGATTTCCCAGCGCCAACAGAAAGCAAAAGAGGCAGCTGTAAGAGCAGCGGTTCTGAAGAGAGAGCTGGAAGATGCTACATTTATGCACAAGTTGGAAGGGCTAGGAAGAGAAAGCCCCCATAACCGTGTGCAGGCCTACGTTGACAACCAGAGTGCATTTCAATGTGAACAAGTAAGAGCGCCGCGGCTATCCACAAGCCCCCCAACACCAGGTAGGCAAGAAAAAGAATCTCGACGACCAGATGAAGCAACCCAGCCTGACAGCAAACCCTGCACAACACCATCAGAACCTCCAACACCCTGAGGAAGAAAGTCGGACTTAGGAGAGTACAAGGTAGGCTTTAAATGCTGTGAGTCTCCGGAAGACACAGCCAATGCTGGCGAAGCTAAGGGGAAGTGTCACCCGAACAAGAGTTACAAGCACCCAGAAGCCCTGCATCCAGACTCTGGACAGCCACAACAAGCACCTTCTACTCCTCCTTCAACCAAGGAGCCCCAGCACAGCTCCAAAGAGTGCCCAGAAGCACCCACCAAGGTCCACTGCACATTAGTGTGTACTGACCCACCATTCCCCAGTGAACCCCCAAGCAAAGAAATGTGCTCTGTTCCACAGAGCACAGCCGGGAGGAAAGCCACTGGACTCCGCATCCAGCCGCTAGATGGGACCTCACGGTTCCTAAAACCTGAATGGGTCATCCCAGGAATGGTCTGTGTTGACCAACTGCAAACTCCAACCCAGGTGAATATCTCAATAACCTCCATTCTCAGTAATGAAAGAGCACCTCACCTAAAACCACAGCAAGAACACTTCACACTCGTGACAACCAAACCTGTTTTGGAAGCAACAGTGTTCCAGGTCAGTAAGAATTACAATGACTCAACCTTGTCCATAGTGGACAAAGAATTTCTGCAGCTATGCACGTTCTCCTTGAGCAACACACACTGGGACGGGATGCGTCCGCCAGAACAGAAACAAGACTGGGAGTCGTGGAGTGCACTCCTAAGATGTCTCCAAAGCATACACATGCAACGCATGTATGTCTCCAGCTCACCCACCACCGTACAAAAGAAAAAATTGTACGCTTTCTCAGATGTGTCAATGAAGGTGATTGCAACCATAAGATACATCAGAGTCTACAGCGGGGAGAGCTGCAGTGTCAGTTTTGTCTTTGGAAAAGCGAGACTAACAATACAACAAGGCCACCAATACAATGTATCAAGGTTAGAACTCTGTGGTACCATATTGACAGCAAACCTCACCAACCTGACAACGAAAACGATAGGCCTTGAGCTACAGTCTACCACCTTCTACACAGACAGCAAGGTGATGTCAAGCTACATCTGCAACCAAAGCAGACACTTCTACATCTATGTAGAAACATTGAAACATCTTTAAGCCCTGAGCAATGGCAACATGTGCCAACAGATAAGAACCTTGTGAACCAAGCTAACTGGCCCAACCTTGCCACACAGTTGACAGAATTGATCTGGCTAAAAGGTCCTGAGTTCTTGGCTTGTCCAGACAGCCTGATGCAACAGAGACCAAAACGCTATATGCTTCCAGCTCCAGATCAACATGCCAACGTTCAACCTCAGGCACCCAGTAAATTTCTCAGACAGGACAAGAAAATGATCATCCAGACCATCTGCTTATCCTCAATGGGCGAAGAGACAGAGAAACTGCTTTCTAGCCATTTCCTAGAACAAGTCAGTGTCAAACCCTCCTCTAAGCGGAGACACCTGAGATAGGGCATAGTATTGATCGTCCTGATCACTTGTCTTAACATCCCAAGAACTAGCTTTGTAGGAGCCTGCAAGGACTTACAGACTATTGAAGGTATTTGTCATGACCCAGTGATTGACAAATGTCTGAAGGCCAAAAATTACCCTCCCCATGCATCTCTCATGGGCGAAAGCGTGGGAGCGCATGATTGGTGTACCTCGTAAAATCATGGACTCTATGTCGTCAAAGACACCCATGCCCACACATGAAGTCCTCACTACCCTTATGACAACAGTAGCAGCCATCTTCAACACTCCACCGGTGGTTCCAGACCCTTCGGTTCCTGAGTATCCTGAGTCTTCAGCTCCTGCTGTTCCTGAGCTTCCTGTGGTTCTTGCTCCTGCTGTTCCTGAATTTCCAGTTCCTGCTGTTCCTGAATTTCCAGTTCCTGCTGTTCCTGAGCTTCCTGTGGTTCCAGCTCCTGCTGTTCCTGAGCTTCCTGTGGTTCTTGCTCCTGCTGTTCCTGAATTTCCAGTTCCTGCTGTTCCTGAGTTTCCTGTGGTTCCAGCTCCTGCTGTTCCTGAGTTTCCTGTGGTTCCAGCTCCTGCAGTTCCTGAGTTTTCTGTGGTTCCAGCTTCTTCTGTTCCTGAGCATCCTGTGGATCCAGGTTCCTTTGTTCCTGAGAAATTTTGGTTCCAGTTTCTCCTACAGGAAGAAGACCTTGTCTTGCTGAGAGACAAGGATGCATACCAGAACTCTTGGCCCATGGGACTTGTGCACTGGGCCCCGCCCAGTTCTGATGGACTACGTGAGCCAGATCGTGACTCAAAAACTTTCGCAAAAATGTTTTACACCAGGCCAATCACCAACCTGGTCCTGTTGCTGAAGAAGACCGAATTGGAAGATTGAACCTCAAAATATGTATTTGTGTTTATTTATTTATTTATTTATTTACCATTAACTTATATGCCGCCCTTCTCCCCATGGGACTCAGGGCGGCTCACAGCATGTTAAAACAATATAAAACATTTCCCCTATAAAAGCCAATTAAAAACCAAATATTTATAGCT
>NW_015387020.1:143231-164687 GCF_001527695.2 Protobothrops mucrosquamatus | reverse complement strand
GCATTCTGGACCAGTTGAAGCCTCCGGATGCTCCTCATGGGGAGCCCCATGTATAGAGCATTACAGTAGTCCAGGCGGGAGGTGACGAGGGCATGAGTGACTGTGCGCAAAGCGTCCCGGTCCAGAAAAGGGCGCAACTGGTAAATCAGGCGAACCTGATAAAACGCCCCCCTGGTCACGGCCGACAAATGGTCTTCCATTGTTTGATGTAACACCTTGTTTATCTCTGTTATATTTGTGCATGTTTTATATTTACCTTATAGTTATGCATGTTTTGTTACCATGTTTTTGCCTATTATAGTTAATAGTCAGTTAGCAATGAGAATTGCATGTTTCAATGCTACGTTTTTTGCCTGTTTCTGTTAGTTAGTAGTGGAAATTATATTTCCAAGCGGGGAGCGTTCTGGATCAGCCAGTTACATGAGAACTGTATATTAGAATGTTTGGCATTTATAGGGTTAAGCGCTGTCTCCTTAAGAGATGGCTTATGGGTAATGTAGTTTAGCTATTCAGTGAATCCCATGTTAACAAGTCAGTAGGAGGGGCTACTAAGTTCATCACAGGATATCCTGGCTACGTGCCAGTTTGGAATGTCTTTGTCTGAGATAAGCATGATGTCAATGCTGCAAATACTGTATATTCTTGCTTTGACAATATGCAGAACTGTCTGGTATTTTTATAGTTAAATCAGGCAACAGTGAAAGGGGAGGAGAATAAGGAAAGCCCGGGAAAAAGAAACTGGAAGTAAATCACATCTTCCAAGTTAATTGGAAGATGTGAACCATGACCCCAAAATAGGGGCGGGGAAAAATGCCTGGAATGTATGTGCAACGGAAAAGAATCTCAGATCTAAGCATTTCCACCATGCCGTACTGACATCTCTGTAACCTTAATAAATGCTTTTAGGAAAAATATGCCTGAAAGTCCTTTTAAGTGTTTTGTTAATCAGACACATGACACATGGGATCACTGGAAGACAGACACGGTCTTAATTCACACTAGAAGTTGATGTGAAGGAATTAATGATTTTACCTACAAAGATGAACAAATATGCAACATCCAGATGAAACTACTGAAACGTGAGTTCTGCCAGTATTCCTGAATAAATATTTGTTTTATAATCATCTTTGTTGAGTTATCTGTCTGGACTTGAATTACAAAGTATCTTGATTCAGGTTCCAGAACAGGGAGGTTTGATTGTCTTTGAACTATTGGTCGATGAGGAGCTCTTGTTTTATTTTCTTTGCCCCAGGGTCGTCGGGTTTTGGGGCTCTCAAAGGTGGAACTGGGTGCAGCGTTAGTTGAGAAGCAGGTTATGGAGTAGATATAATTGCTTCATTAACCTCTTCACGCTGGCTCTTGTATTGGGGCAGTATGGATAAAGCATCAGCTAAAAAGTCCCCTCCCCAGTATGTATTTTAGGGTGAAGTTAGATCGGTTAAGGTATTGCGCCCATGGTACTTGTTTCAGGGACAATTTGTGGGGAATTTTCAGTGCCTCTAGGTTTTTGTGACTTGCTCCCTTCTAGATAGTGTCACCAGTTTAATAGAGCCCAATGTATCGCAAAGGCTTCCTTCTCCCACACAGCCCACCTCCTCTCGCAATCAGTGAATTTTTTTGAGGTGTAGGCGCAAGGTTGTAGGACCCCATCCTGGTTTTTTTGCAATAGCACAGCTCCGATGGCCACGTCGCTGGCATCAGCTTGAATCACAAAGGGTTTCCCTCGACAAGGATGCTTCAAGACTGGCTTGACTGCAAATAGCCTTTTCAAATTCTCAAAAGCAGTTTGACAGTTCATAGTCCATGCTAGTGGCTGGCCCGGTCACGGCTTCTCTCCCTCTTTGCCTGTTTTCAGTAAGTCCATAAGGGGTAAAGCAATTTCAGCAAAGGAGGGGATGAACTGGTGGTAAAAGTTGGCGAATCCTAGAAAGCTCTGAAGTTGTTTGCGAGTCTTTGGGGGTTGCCATTTGATTACAGCTTTCACTTTAGCCACGTCCATTTCAATGCCTTCACTAAAAATTCTGTAGCCAAGATAATCTAGTCAGGTCTGGTGAAACTCACACTTAGATAGTTTAATATAAAGTCTGGCATTCAGCAGTTTCTTTAGTAGTTCTCTCACTAGTTTTACGTGGTCAGCCATATTCATGCTGCATATCAGGATATCATCAAGATACATCAAAACCCCTTTTATAAATGGCCATGATTGATCAGCTGCATGAAGACAGCTGGAGCCCCCTGTAGTCCAAATTGCATGACTTTAAATTGGTAGCTCCCCATGGGACAGTTTAAGGCAGTCTTCCACTCATCTCCCTCTTTTATCCTCACTCGGTAATATGCCTCTTTCAATTTAGTGAAGACACTCCCCTTTGCCAGGTGGGTTAGTAAGTCCTTCAGGAGGGGGAGGGGGTATTTGTTTTTCACGCTCACAACGTTTAACCCTTTATAGTCTATGCAGAGACGAAGCGACCCATCTTTTTTTTCTTTAAATAACACCGGAGCTCCCACCTGAGATTTGGCCTCTTCAATAAATCCTCTCGCTGGGTTCTTGTTCACATACTGCTGCATTATCTCCATCTCAAGGGGGGTCATGGCGTACATCCTTGGTCATGGGAGTTTAGCTCCCGGTAACAGTTCAATACAGCAATCATTAGGCCAGTGGGGAGGCAGGGTGTCACATTCTTTCTCACTAAACACCTCCGCTAGGTCACGGTACTTGCTGGGGATGAGTGTCTCGCCTGGTTGAAACAGAGCAGCTATTTTTGCTAGCTCATTAGATGGGTTAAACTCTCTGGTAACATCAGTCGAGTTAAGGGGGGCTTGGGTCCTATAGGTAATCTCACAGTTCTCATTCCCTTCTCCCATCAGATAAATGACTTCCATTTGTCTAACCAGGCTAGCCCTAGGATCACGGCCTCAGTCCTTTTCAGAGCCCCCATGAAATGAATGAATTCCCAATGCTCACCTATTTCTAAGCGTATGGGTTTAGTTAATTGCGTGACTAAAGTTCCTCCCATTAGGGAGCCATTGACTTGCTCAAAACTCACGGGTTTGGAGAGCAGCCTTGCTCGTATGCCCATTTTCAGGGCAAGTGGCAAGCTAATAACGCACCAGGAGCATCCTGAGTCTA
This sequence comes from Protobothrops mucrosquamatus, assembly GCF_001527695.2. Classification (NCBI taxonomy): domain Eukaryota; kingdom Metazoa; phylum Chordata; class Lepidosauria; order Squamata; family Viperidae; genus Protobothrops; species Protobothrops mucrosquamatus. The sequence continues at coordinate 161,560 of NW_015387020.1, read as the reverse complement.
CTAGTACTTTCAGATCTACCTGTGCCCCCGTCTTAGGGATTATGAGCTTGGCAGGCAGAGAAAAAGGTGGAACGGATCGACTCACCATCGGGTCGTTCTCTCCTTCATCGTCACTGTCATAGGAGGGCAGAGCGGCAGTAGGTCCAGTTTGGGCCTCGGCGCTCTTCTGCGTGGGCGATGTGACTTGGGCAACAGGTTCCTGCATGTGTCAATGCTGCTAACATTGGATGTTCTTGCTTTGACAAAATATGAAGAGGCAGCCACTCTCTGTATAAGCTGTGTGGTACTTTTAGAGTTAAATTAGATGATGCTGGGAGGGGAGGAGAAAGAATGTGTGTGCGGATTAGTTAAGATAAAAAACTGCAGGCTACAGAACGGAAGGGAAACTTTGCCCTCCAAACTGATTGGAGAACATGAATTATGACTGCTAATTAGAGGAGGGAATTATGCTTGAATATTATGTGCTCAGGGGAGGGGAATTCAGATCTTGGCATCCACCATGCTGTGCCGACACTTCACTTCATGATTAAAGACTTTTTAGGATAAACAAAGCCTGAAAGTTCTTTGAAGTGTTTCGTTAGTCGGAACCTTGACAGCACGATCCAGTTGGATTTCTCTTTCGCTGGCTGCTGGGCTGGTTTCTTTCTTGCTGGTGGCCCCAGTCTATTCTGCTGTTGAGGGTAAAGGACTGAGCAACTTGCTGCTCAATGTCCCTGTTGTCCACATCCAAAGCATTTGATCAATGGGCCTGCAGGTGGCTTGGGGTTTTCAGCAGCCGTGGTGTTTGGAGGCTTTCAGGGGGTTGGCGGCCATCTGGGTTGATCTGGCCTCAGCCCTACTTCTTGTGGTGGTGGCTTCTTATAGCGGGCAAGCTGGACGTCCAGCATTACTGCTGCCTGGTACCATTCTTGCAATTGATTAGGAACCACTCGATAGACACAAGCCTGGGAGAGGTGATCATCCAGTCCCTCCTTGAAGTGATGAAATAGGGAATGCTTGGTCTACCTCTCTATTCGGCTGGCTATCTTGCGAAACTCTCGCACATATTCCAATGTGGGTCTGCCAGCTTGTCTTATTTTATGAATTTGCTCCTCTACTTTGAGGGCTATGGATGGGTCCTCAAACCTTACTCTCAGCCCTAGCAGGAAGAGGTGGATAAATTGTTCATTGTATAAATTGTTCAGCCACTCGGATGCTTCCACTTCCAAGTTGGTCACAACCATGTCGATCATAGTGGCTGGATTCGCGTAGAAATAGGCACAGTGGTTCATGTGGGAATGCACTTGGTTGAGGAAGAAGATCAGCTTCTCTGGATCTCCATCAAAAGTTGCTCTAAGGGGTGGTGCCACAGCCGGGGTGCTGGTCTCAGGCGCCCCTTCCTTTTCCATGTTGAGATCTTCCCCGAATCTTTGTCAGTCTATCCCTCAACTATAGGGGCAATGACTGGAGCTCGGGACCCCAGGATGGATAAGTAAAAAATTGTAGTTTTGGGGTTAATGTCATGGTTCCGACGGATGAAACCCTTCAAAAGAACTTTGAGGCATTGTTTTCCTTAAAGAATCTTTTATTCGGAAAACAAAGTATCAGCACTACATAGGTGAACCCAAAAACTAAATTCCCCTCCCCTGGATACAAAGTAACAAAGTACATTTCCCACCCCCAATAAACAGTCATAAAGCACATTCCCCAATTAGCTTGAAGCGCGGGCTTTCTCCCCAGCTCTCCAGCCCACCAAAACATTATCAGCTCTGGACCCAGTTTGTCCTTGGATTCCCACAGCAGAGTTATTATTATTATGACTAATTGAACTCTCATCCCAATTCTCCCTCCCAGCACCAACTAATTCTAAAAGCATAGAGAAAATGGCTGCATTTTCATCTGTTGTCAAAGCAAGAACATCCAATATTAGCAGCATTGACACCCAGATCATAATTTTTGAAGTTGGCTTAAGAAACAGTCAGGAGCAGCACAGGAAAGTTTTGATTGCAATATGGAATTGAACACTTTGTGAATCTTTCTTCCTTGGCTACAAGATTTCTTTAAAATCTCAGATCTGAAATTGCTAATTTCCTAGCAAAATATGTAATTTATCTCTCAAATCAGTGCCAGAGAACTAGAAAACAGCCATCATGACTCTTTTTTTTTTTACAATAACTCAAGACTGATCTAAACAAATTAAAGGTTGTTAGTTTAATTGTCAGACCCTCAATGTATTTCTTTCTTATGCCTTCATTTTCGGATTCTGCCATTCTATTGGGGGGGGACCTAGGGATATTCTGCAGTGTACTTTCTTTGCTTTGTTCTATCCTCTTTGAAGTATCTTTTGTAGGGCATGAAAAGAATGTGCCTCCAGCCATCTGACTTATCTCCAGGCGGATGGGAAGAAGCCGCAGAGAAACCTGAACAGCCTTGAGAATGGCACCTTATTGGTTCCTTCCCACAACAACTTAGCACCTATGGATTGGTTCAGTTTAAACCGGCCAGATGGACATTTGGGGTGGGGTTTTAAAGGGGTCTTTTAATGTAACATTTCATATGGAAAATTCTCAGAACCTGCCTTACTATCCTGCTATCAATACCTTCCAATAAAAGTTCCTGTTGGGACCATGCAAGTTTCAAGAATTCTGCTTTCTTGGGAGGATTAACTGAGGCAGGTCCTTACATTAATGTTTAAAAAATGGTAGAAACAGTAACCAAAGGAAAAAATAATAAGTTCAGAGAACAACCTTTGCTAAAAAAAAAAAAATTGAATTTGCAGTGTTAAGTCCTGCCATGCTGATCTGGATATTTTGAACCTGTCTAAAGGATGGGGTCAATCTTTTGACATTATATATTTTGATTTTCACCAAGCTTTGAGCAAAGACATGAGCTTTCAGTGGCCATAATCTATGACCAGTAATCTTTTTTATGGGTTGTTAGCTGGCTAAAAAAAATAGATGCACCAGTAAGTCAATTGTGCTTCAAACTCTTTCCTGATTAACCAGCCAGACAACCAACCAACAGATTTCAGTTAGATAAACCTACTTTCTGCAAATTACACCTTAACAGTTTTATGTGTAGACTATCTGAGACTGAGACTTTCATTCTTACTCAATATTCTTTTTCAGGCAGGATAAAGAAACATACAAGTTAAGCAAAGGAAGTGCTTACTTCTTCTTTCTGGAGGTCTTTTAAATTAATTTTGATACATCTTCTATTAGGGACTTTAGAGCATGCAATGAAATCCCTCACTGTCAAAATAAAACAATCATAGGGAGTTGACCCAAAAGGTGTCACTGGAAGACTGAATAGAACCACAAGATGTACAAATGTAGCAAAAAAGAGAGAATACCTTTGTGCAATGGGAGAAAATAAAATTTGATGCCATATTTTCTTATATTGCAGTTTCTTCTCCATCCAACCAGGTGTTGTTTGGTTGCTCTACCAAAGACCTGAATATTGTGAAGTTGCCATTAACTGTGGAGTATGTCTAAAATAAGTCTAGGTGCTCGTTTGGTATTTGCTTCTGAGACATGGGGAAAAGATGAGGAACTACTGTTTTACTGCTTCACCAGGACTTTTAGAGTGATATATATTGCATCAGTACAGTGTTGGAAGTAAAAAGCATAATTTCTAAGATAGTTACAGGGATTCTGAACTTCTTTAGGCCAACAGGTGCATTTTGAATGGGATAGCCTTGTATGAATGTTCTCACAAAATGGTTACCACATTAATAAACTGGATTCCACAGTGGTGAATTTTGCTTTTCTTCCTTTGAAATGGTCCTAATGCTGTAGTTTTCAATTTTTTCCCCCTGCAGAAGTGGACACATTGCCAAAGAAATATTTCCAGCAGGCACCATTTTTATTTTCTAAGAATGTTTAAGGGCCAAAATCATTTCTGTAATCAAATAGTAGAAGTGAATACTCCACTTTGTACTATGCCATACTTTTTAAAAAAATTTTTTTAAAGTTAAATGGAACAAAAAGCTGGAAATACTTGATGAAGCATTCTCTGTATGTGTGAGAATGGATAGGAATATAACCTATGGCATGCAAAAATCAGTGAATCAGGTTTTACAGCTGCAATAGAAAGGAGATATATTTATTGGAAAAATATTATAGGAATAGGCAAAGGCTAGCAACCGGCTAACTACATCCTAGCAAGAGATATGTATAACACAAATGTGTGCTTGGGGAGAAGGCTGATAGAAAACAGACTAAGGTTAGTAGACTCTTTGACAAAGATGGGCACAGAGTAAATCTACAACTCTTCACCTATAACACACTGTCCCTTATCATGAAGAGTGGGGTCATCAGATTCACATTTCAATAACACCAAATGAAGTATTATCTTGCATACTGTTGCTCTTGATCATAATTTTGGGAACTCCAAATATATAGTGATTCTGTCAATCTCTACAGTTCTAGTCTGTTAAAGTACCAATTTAGAATATTTGTATTTTGTGTTGGAAATCAGAGTAAGTGTACCAGCAACAGCCTCCTCTCAGTCCTTGTACTACTGTGGGCTGGTAGGTATAATATTGGTCTTGAATTCTGGGCTAATTATCATTGTCTTATATACAAGAGTTTTAGGATCCATGAAGCTATTTTATTTGGTGCAGCATTTAATTCAAATAATCCATCGACATTATGGGACATAGAAGGGCTTGTAATTTGTTGTGTTATATAAGAAAAAGGTAGCTTAAACAGGAGGGATTTAACATCTATCCTTTACCATTGTCAAATGACATGGCATTCATCAATCCCCCTACCACTTTTAATATGGGGGACCTATTCTGGCGGTTAATGGAACCAAAGGTTTCTAGAGGTCTTTGACAATATTTGCCCTTCATATAGTCAATGCTTCCTTCAAAGTCTTGTTCAATTTATACAATATACAGTGATACCTCGGTATTCAACTGCTTTCAAACTTGTCAAATTTGGTACTTAACACATTTTGACATAGAAATATTGTCCTGGTACTCATCTTTGTTTAGTACTCGACACATTGCAAAAGGAAGCAGGGGATAGCCACCGAAGGAGGACAGGAAGTTGGCCATGCTGGGAAGGTTCTTCCTGGCCGAAATAAAGAATCATGTGGTAAGTCACATGGTTTGTTTGCCACTTGTCCTTTTTAGTACTTGTTGCACCTCCTGGAACCAATTAAGCACGAGTACCAAGGTACCACTGTAAGTGATCTTATCACTTATCAGAACCACAGAGAATACCTTTCTTTTTGACATAGACAAACCACCTAATTGAAGTAACTCACAGAAAAAATTAACAAAGGAAATGAAACAATGTTTTTAAATGAAGTTTGAAAAAAACACCTTGCTGAATCTCACAACTATATGTGAGAAATCATTATTGAGACTATTTTGCAGTCTTGAAAATGAGGAAGAAGGAATACTTTTCCAATCTCATTTCACTTTTCTAATGCCATCTAGTAGAATGCTTCTAGTTGATAAAGAGTTTATTGAGCTCAAATCTTAAAAATGAATTGATTACTATTTGTCTAATAATGACAAATGTGCAACTTTTAATTCTGCATAGAATTAAATTGGATTTTATAGTTAATGCAGCTCCATTAACAGAAATATCCATACACTGATCTACCAATAACTATCTAGCTTGGCACTTTTTTGTAACTCTTGATATTTTTCCACCACTATATCATTCACTTAACAAAGGAATTGCCATTTATTTGGGAAACCAACTTCTTCTCTGAAATTCATTCTTTGTGTAGGCTGAAATCTTTTCTGCATGCATGTTCTGCATGAACCAAAATGTATCAGTGCAGCATAATTAAGATTATATTCTAGATGCAATATATTGACATTGATATGATTATAATCATATAATCAGGGTAGATTGGGACAGTTACTGGCCATTATCAGTTCTCTTGTTAATGCATTTATCTTTTTAGCTGCTACATCACATTGCTAGCTAGTATCTTACTTAGGTCAATAAGAGTTACCTTGAGATAAGATGGGGGACCTATAAATTTTCTAAATAAATAAATGATCATACTTCAAAATATTCTCCTTCATGAATCACTTAAGCAAGAACACACTACATGACATCCCAGGAAGCATAAACTGCAAACTAGAAGCTTTTCTCTAAAATATGTAAGAAGCAGGATTCAAAACAATATGCAGAACAATAAAACCTCAATTTAATGAACAGTTTGGGTAAGGGGATGTCCATTAAATCTGAATGTGCATTACATCTGAATTTACTTGTTTTGTGTCAATTGTTATGATTTGCATCATTGCATACTCAATATATATGGTATCATTTTCAGTCTATAAAATGTAGTTGGTTGGAACAAAAATGGTAGTGCACAAAAATGAGTTTGATAAACTATGTGTATTTTAAACTTACTTGGTTAACAGCTTGTGAAAAAAGATACATTTGGACAATGGGTGACAGTACTGAGGTTACAATGCATGTAACTCAGAGAGCGGATTCAAAATGTAAGCTGAGTTACTGGGTGTGGTGTTTCCTTCCTTCTATTGTTTTTCAGTCATGAAGTTGAGAAATAAGAAATAAGTAGAACATGAGATAAAATGTGTAAACATGTACTTGACAAAATACATTTCAATCCACAAGGTTTCTTTTTCATGCAGCCTTTGTACTTAAGAAGTTGTGGCAAGAAGCTGCCATTATTTTTTCTCTTTCTCAGAACAACAGTGATCTAGTCCCATCTTCTGCCACTTATAGGATGTACTAGGGCATCTCCATCAGAAAACCATCATTTTGCAGACTTCCAATGAACTTCATGGAACTGTTCCACTGGCTAACAGCTCCAACAATTAGGAAGTTCCTCTGTATCTATTGCTTAAACTTGTGGTGCCTTGTGGTTTTATCCCATTGGTTGTGATATTTTTTTATGTAAACCTATTTAGTTCCTCTTTCTTGTGGCAGCTCTTCAGATATTTCAAAATTGCTATCCTGCCCCCCCCCAATCCTCTCTTCTGCAGGCTAAACCTTTAATTGTTTCTCATAGGTCTGAGTTTCCAGGTCCTTCAGCCTCTTGATCACCCTCCTCTAAATTTATTCCAGTTGATCAATGCCCTGTTTAAACTGGAATGTCCATAATTGGACATAGTATTCCAAGTGGGGTATAACCAGGCCAGGGTAAAGTAGGACAATTATTTTCCATAATCTATGCTCCTAAAGATGCATTTATCTTTTTAACTGCTACATCCATTGCTAGCTCAAATCTAACCTGGGGTCAATAAGAACATTCAGATCCCATTCACATGTACTACTGCCAAGCCAGGTTTTCCCCAATTTATAGTTCTGCCTTCCATTTTTAAAACCTGATGCAGAACTTTGCATTCATCCGGGTAAAATTCCATCCTATTTATTTAGCCAACTAAAACTTATCCAGACCTTCTCTGATTTCCCACGCCCCCTCCCTAAAGCATTAGCCCCATTTCCCAGCTCTTGTGTCATCTGTTAACCTGGCATGTGCCCCCTGAACTCCAACAAATAGAATGTATGAGTATTTGCTTTTATTCCCTGGTTACTGCTTTTTTTCCCCTGGTGTGTTTTTTGATATACCATTTAGGAATTTGTCACAAAAATATTTTGTGTTGATGCGCTTCTTATTTATAAAATACCCTGGCAAAGCTCTCAGATATTTTCATGGGAAAGGTCCAGGACTCTCCACTATTATCTGCAGGACCCAGTGACTGAAGGAGACATAATGTATATATTTTTTTCTTTTCATTTGTATTAACTTGCTCAACACAAAATATTGTCATGGTTATTATTCTTCAGACCTGCCCAATATCTGATCCAATAGGTGGGGATTCTGGCCAGTAAAACAGGGAAAACTTCTCCCAGATCCCACCACTCATGGACCATCTGCAAGTCCATATGACACCTGATCTGTGTAGTGGAGGGTGCATAGCCACTTCATTGCTTTATTGAACAAAGTCATATCAGTTGTCCAGTGGGAGAACCAGAGAGCAAATATTTAGGATAGGGCGAGTTATTTGGTGAATCTGAAGAGCCTTGTCTGCTTAATGGGAAGTGCCCTCTCCATCCACAGATTAGCTTTTTGACAGACTTGGAAAAATGCTAGGTTTTGACAGCTTGCTAAATACCTAGGTCTGTCACACTATCCTTCAATCACAGCAGTTACTATGGTTGGTAGATGGTTTCCTGCTGATTGGCAACATTGGGAAACATGAAACTCTGTCTTCTGGGTTTCCAGAAAGCATTGAAAACCTGACTTTGGTCCAATGCCCGGCATTGATGTTTATTATTTGTTCAATGGCCCATTTCATTTGATTGATTTTGCTGTCTATTAGGCTACTGTTGTTTGTGCTGCCCATTTAAATTAATGATTTTAACTGTTTTTATGTTTCCTCTAGTTTTGTACTGTACACCTCTCTGAGTCAACCAAAATAAATAAACAAGTAAATAAATAAATAAAATGAAGGACAACAAAGTTGGAAAATTAACCAGTGACATTGTTTAACAAGTCTTGCTCATCCCAAAACAGAACAGAGTAGCAGCAACCCAGAACATAGATATGATAGAGATAGGTGGTGGAGAAAACACATTTTATTCAGGTTTAGCTCTCTACACAAGGCTTGGTAGACAGCATATGAAATAAACCATGGAAGAAAGGATATGACAATATAAGATTGGAAAAAACATAACACATATTTGGTATACTTACAATACAATACAATGAGAACTACAGCATTTATAACTATAATAAGATAGGACAATGTATGATTCTATATGACAGTCAGTTTGGTCTAGTGGTTAAGGCATCAAGCTAGAAAACAAGAGATTATGAGGTCAAGTTCCGCCTTAGCCATTAAAGCCAGCTGGGTGACCTTGGCCAGTTACTCTTTCTCAGCTCAACTCACCTCACAGGGTGGTTGTTATTGTGGGGAAAATAGGAGGAAGGTGTGTTGGATATATTCCTGCTTCGAATTATTTGTAAAAATAATAAAGGTGGGATATAAATAAATGAATACATAAATACATTAAAAAGTAATCCACAGACTCAAAATTAAAGTATAGAAATTATGGAAAAACAGGGAAAGTATCAAAATAGATACTGGGCTTGTGGAAGTGAAGAGTAGATATAATAAGTGATTAAGGGATTGTTAAAAATGCTAAAAGTTGTAAAAGAAGAATACTGTAATTATGGAATGCTGAATATCTGTTTATGCTGCTCAGCCAGCATCTCAGATTTTATATGAAGTGTCAATATTCCAGTTTTAAGTGGATCGAACTTAACCAATATTTCATGTAAGACTATAAAAATACTGATATAGAAATGGGGAAATTATTTTTTTTCTTGGAAGCTATGGAACATGTTGCTCATTTCCTTCAAATCTAGGCTTTTCTGTAGTGATAAAAAAGCACCTATTTCTTTGAATTATATAAATTACAAATTATATAAATTGTATAAAATGCTCAAATATTTAAATAGCTTAAATTTGCTTATCCTAGGAATCAAGCTAGCAATGTTTTTGAATTTAATATATTTACCAGATTTGAATTAATATGCTTTGTCCTGGATTATGCTTTATTTCTGATTTTGATTTTAATCATTTTAGTCAATTACGTTGTTTTATTTGTTTAATCCTTTTATTATACAGTAATTGATTCATTTATGGATCATTTTATTTCATATTTTCATTTTTGTTACCGGTTCACTCACTGCTCTAATAAATTCTAATTTGATTCTTTTTCTCTTTTCTTTTTTCTCTTTCTTTCCTTCCTTCCTTTTCTTTCTTCCTTCGTTTTTCTTTCACTTTCTTTCTCTTTCTCTTTTCTCTCTCTCTCTCTCTCCCCCTTCCCTTCCCTTCCCTTCCCTTGCAATTTTGATACAGTATAATGATATCTCTTTATCAGTTCTCTGGAGCAGCCCAAAATAAGAGTAAGTTAGGAATCCAGTTTTCACTTACCACTGCCATCTCACAGTCACCTTCTTCAAGCATTACAAACACTGATAACTGGCATCATATCAACAGCAGCATCTGCCTCCCTAAGGATAAGATGAATTAAGGTGGCATATGCTTGTGCTTCTTCTGAATGTTATCTCATTGTTCTGAACTTAAAAAAGAAACTTGGACGGTTTTACACATTTCCCTCAATATCATCTTCCTTATTCTCTATCCAAGTTAATATGCCAGCTGAAGTATACAATTCTCAATATATTTGCAGGTGTATGTAGTGGTGGGAAGAAATATTTTGGATGGACAGAGTGTTTGCCTATCTCTAGTCATAAGTTAGGGTAACTTGTCAAGTGTTTAATAAATAAGCCTTTTCACAATTAGTTAGCATAACATAAGGATAGCACTGTAGTAAAATAAGACAACTTTATAAAATATTCCACTTTAGGACCAACTGAAAAATAATATGATATATATAAATTTATAACTAAAATTTTCAGGTAAGTGATCCGATGTTTGTATTGAAGACTGAAAATGTGAAAACATTGAAATATTTAATCTCAGATAGATCTCCAAATATGCTGGTAGTTTCCCCAAAAGTATATATGCCAAAACTGAACTTAATTTCAAACAGAGATTAGTGGCATAACATCAGTTGATATTAATGCCTCTGGACCTTATCCATAATTTAAGTATACTGTAAATCTGTATCTAGTTTAGTTGACCCAATCCAAACTCACAGCTTTTGCCTGTTCTTGTATCACTTTAAGTGATTTGATCCCTGCAAAATGCTAAGCTATAAAGTTATTGGTAGAATGAGTTAAGAAAGTTGTGTGAACCCAGCCATTATGGTTTGAAAAATCATGATTGATTAGCATGTTTATGATTAATTTGTAGTTTATATAGTAAACCATGGTTAAAGAAGGGGCGTTGTCTTACCTGAACGCCTTTTCTCAACATGATGATGTAGAATCCACCGGTGGGTAATCTCAGCCTTCCTGCTCAGTTGAGACTAAGTCAGAAATCTGCCATGCCTCCTTCTGGGCTGGACCTTGCCCAGTTTTTGACCAAGGCGCAGCAAAACATGACGAAGTCCGATGCGTTGGCTCCTTCTACTCTGACACAGGCCCAGACGGCCTTTAAGGGTGGGTGTGGATTCTACATCATCATGCTGAGGAAAGGCGTTCAGGTAAGACAACGCCCCTTCTCCAGCATGATGAGTGTAGAATCCACTGGTGGGACATACCAAAGCCACTCATGTCCCTACGGGGGGGGGGGGGAACTAGTCTGGGCTTGTGTCTCACCAGAAGAAATTACTTGCTGTAACACCCTCCGGCCAAACGAAGCATCCGCAGAGGCAAACTTGTCCAGTTTGTAATGTCTGATGAAGGAAGTAGGAGAGGACCAAGTTGCCACCTTGCAGATTTCCTCAATGGACGCCTGGGTAGACCACGCTGCTGACATAGACACACTGCGAGTGGAGTGGGTAGTGATGTGTCTAGGGACCGGTAGGGACTGAGAGAGATAGGCACGGGCAATGCATGCCTTAATCCACCTTCCAATGGTCGAAGATGAAACCTTCTGACCCATGGAAGAAGGTTGGAAAGACACAAACAAGGCCTCTGACTTGAGAAATGCAGAGGTTCGTTTCACATACTGTAATAGTGCAGAGCCCTGCGCACGTCCAGCTTATGCCACTATCTTTCCAGCCTATGCGATGGATTGGGACAAAAGTCCGGGAGAACTAGCTCTTGGGTCCTATGGAACCAGGTATTGACCTTTGGGATGAAGGATGGATCCAGTCGAAGGACCACTCTATCCTCATAGAAGGTGCACAGGTCACTCCTGACTGAAAGGGCAGCCAGCTCCGAAATACGTCTGGCTGACATGATTGCAATCAGAAAGGCTACCTTCAGGGAAAGGAGTCTTAGTGAACAAGACCTGATAGGCTCAAACGGTGGCAAAATTAGCGCTTGCAGTACTCGTAGATCCCAAGAGGGGTAGTGGTGAATCGCCGGTGGCCTGGCGTTGGTCGCCCCCTTGAGAAAGGCGCTTACTACTGGATGTTGTGCTAATGGTACCAGATTGTCACAAGTAAGCACCGTGGACAAGGCCGCTACCTGTCTGCGGATAGTGCTAGGTGTCAACCCTTTATCCATACCTTCCAATAGATAATCTAAGATATTGGGAATGGTGACAGAAAGAGGTTGGAGTTGGTGCTTAGTGCACCACAGGCAAAAGTTCCTCCACGTGGCATCATATATCCTATTAGTCGAGGGGCGCCTGGAAGCTTGGATCATCGAGATCACCCTGGATGAATAGGATTGTCTAGCTAAATTTCTCCGCTCAAGTGCCAGGTGGCCAACTGGAGCCACTGGGGATCCGGGTGTTGAAGGGCCCCCTGGCTGAGGGAGACACGGTCTGGAGGGATCCTCCATGTCGGTGAGATTGAAAGTTCCACAAGGTCAGCAAACCACGGTCGTCTCGCCCAGTGTGGAACAACCAAGATGACCTCCGCCTGCTCCTGAAGCAGTTTGCGGATGGTTGCTGGAATCAGCGGGAGAGGAGGGAATGCGTATAGCAGTCCCCTGGGCCACTCGCTGCGAAGAGCGTCCGTTCCCTCCGCCCCTGGGGATGGGAACCTGGTGAAGTACCTGGGCAGTTGGGAGTTGTTCGGGGAGGCAAATAGGTCCAATTGGGGTTGGCCAAATCTGTCCGAGATCTCCCTGAACAGAGCTGGGTCCAGGCGCCACTCTGAGTGGTCCACCGTAGATCTGCTCAGGGAGTCCGCTTGATGGTTCGCCTCCCCTGATATATGCTCTGCTTTGATGGATCCTAGATTAGTCTCTGCCCAAGAGCCCAGACTGTGGGCTTCGAGCATAAGGGACTTGAATTGGTTCCTCCCTGCCTGTTCACGTGTGCCTTGGCTGCCACGTTGTCTGTCAGTATCAGTACGTGCTGCCCCGCTACTATGGTGGAAAAGTGGTGGAGTGCCAGGTGAATGGCCCTGAGTTCTAGCCAGTTTATATTGTGGCTCAAGTCCGAATGGGATCATTGACCCTGGGCTAGATGAGTCTGGAGGTGAGCGCCCCAGCCGAACAGGCTGGCATCCGTGGTCAATGTGAGCCTGGCAGGCTCCTTGAAGAGGGAACCCTTGGCCATTGCCAATGAGGTCCACCACAGAAGGGATGACAGTGTCTGGCGTGGGACCCCCACCCTCCTGGTGGAAGAACTCACGTTCTGCTTCTGGAAAGGGAGAAGGAACCACTGGAGGTCTCTGGAATGCAGTCTGGCCCATGGGACGATCCCCATACAAGAGACCATCTTCCCCAGCAGTTGAGACAGTTGGACCAGAGGGACTACCTTCTCTCTCCGAACACGGTGGACAAGAGTCCGGATGCTGTTCCGGCGATCCTGGGAAAGGAAGACCTTGCACAGATTTGAGTCTATGATTGCCCCCAGGTGAAAAAGGCGAGTTGAAGGGACTGTGTGGCTCTTCTGGAAGTTCACGGAAAATCCATGAGCCTGAAGAGTTTTGATGGTGATTTCCAGGTCCGACTGGGCCGAATGGAAGGAACGGGATTGGATAAGGATATCGTCCAGATAGCATTGTACGCGCACCGGGATCATTCTCAGATGGGTGGCTAAGACCACTAAGATCTTTGTAAACACACATGGAGCTGAGGAAAGGCCAAACAGGAGTGCTTTGTACTGAAAATGCCGGTGCACGTAACAAAACTGGAGGAATTTGAGGTGTTCGGGAAGGATTGGGACGTGAAGGTAAGCTTCCGTTAGGTCTATGGAGGACAGGAAATCCCCCCTCCTGATGCTGGCCAGGATGGACTTGAGAGTCTGCATCTTGAACCACTTGTAGGTCAAGAAGTAGTTGAGTCCTTTCAAGTCCAATATCGCCCTCCAGCCCCCCAAAGCCTTCGGTACCACGAACAGAATGGAGGACTGAGCCAAAGAGGTGTGTGCCGCTATAAGGGGCGGTCGATAGTCGCCACTTGGATTTCAGGTCAGCCCGCCATTGTTTTAACCAAAGCAGTCTGCGGAATGAGACAGTGGCCGCAATAGATCTGGTGGAGTACCTGGCAGAGTGGAGCGATGCGTCCGCCACGTATTCGGACGCTGCGACCAATTTGCCCAATGTCTGGTGTGCTCGCACCTGGTAAGGAGGAATGAGCGCTTGGAACTCGCGGAGCCACATGATGGACGACCTGGCAAAAAAGGATGATGATGTAGCCGCCTTGATCGCCCACGCCAAGGCTTGGTGAGCTCTGCGGAGGGAAAACTCAAATCTCTTTTTCTCCGCTTTCAAGGCCTCTGCCATGTCTCCTGGAATGGTAGAGGTAGAAAACAAGGAAGTTAGGGGAGTGTCCACAAGTGGCACCTCTAGGAGGGAAGAGGAGGAGACATTGAAAAGTTTTTTCTCAGTCCCGCTGGGAGAAGGGAGAGTGCCCAGTGAAGACCACTGCTTCTCCACCGTGCTGCGGAAGAAAGTCGGGCATGGAATCTGTTTCTCCTCGACCACCGGCTCTGAGAACAGAGGGTTCGAGTCCTGGGTGGTAGTGGTAGATGGCTTAGACTCCTGTTCAGGAGTGAGGTTGGCCATGGTACAGGCCTTCAGGAGCAGTGACTTAAATAGGGAAGGGTCAAAGAGGCCAGATGTCGGGGACGGATCCGAAGCCACCTCCTCGTCCTCTGACATGGGTATGTCCGATGTCTCAAAGTCCACGGATCCCTCCTCTCCTATTTGGGAGGATGTGTCTGAGTTGCCCGAACTGGGTAACAGGGTAGGCCCTGTTTGAGGCAGGGATGCCGGGGGGGAGGGGGCATCTGCAAAGGCCATTGACCCATGGAGGAGGCCATGTATTGTGCGAAGGCCTGGTGCATAAAGGCCTGAAATTGGTCTGGCCACATGCCCTGTTGGTCTATGGGGCGGATGCCTGCTGCCATAGGGGTATATGTGGCTTCCGGGCCTTGTTGTGTTGTGGGGAAGGGGAAATTTCCCTGAGTGCTTGGTAGAGAGGGGAGAGGGGGACCGACCTGTCCAGTTTCCCCCTGAAGAGACCATGCCCTAGGGGCATCATGGGGAGGCGCGAATTGAGGCTCAAATGGTGAGCGGTCCAGTGAAACGGGGGGAACCACTTCTGCTCCACTGGAGGTGAGCCTTTGAGCTCTGGAGAACTCCCTCTCCAGCGCCTGATGTCTCCTCGAGGCCTCTCGCTCAGCTGCTTTGGAGGGCTCTTTAGTGGACAAGGCCTTTGCCTTGGATTTTTCTTCCCCCCCACTTCCAATTCAGATGATCTGCACTTTTTTTGTGCGGGGGGGCAGAAGAGCCCTGCGATGGCTGAGGAGTTGCACTGTCTGCCATTGCCACCTGGATATTCCGAGTAGGAGATGTCCGGGGGGGGGGGGTAAGCACGCAGACCTGGTTGTCAGAGAGGGAGATCCTATGCTCTGAGCAACAGCAATGGCTGACAGCCAGATAATTATCTAGAATTATCTGTTAGGCCTTGTGGCACAGCACCACACGGCTAAATGGGACAGGTGGAGTCTGACCAAAATTCCCCCTTTTGTATGGAAGTTGTCAATGTTCGTCGTGTAGGCCCAGGTGAGCACTCACAATAATAGATTTGCTCAGATCAGCTTATAGGACCTTAAAGGCCCTGTGAGGCTTGGAAGGCCTCTATTAAGGTGGTAAGGTTGCAGGTCAAAGAGATTGCTGATAGCCCAAGGGGTTGACTGGGAAGCCCAAAATGGTGATCGTGACACCAATGCCACCAATGGTCAGGCACACTGGCCTGGGGTCTAAATTTTGAACGGGAAGGGAGAGGAGTCCGTGCTGTCCAGTTCGCCACCCTGATCCGTGCCTGTCACGGCCGGGTATTATTAAGTGGGCCTAGTGGGCCAGAAAGCCTCATTACGGAGTTGTGCGGCTCCAAAATGGCGGCCGCACCTTGCAAAGCCTTCAAAATGGTGGTCGCGCCAAAAATAACGGCCGTTTGTGAGGCGGCTGGGCCTTCCCTGTCCAGGGGAACCTCGAGGGGGCTGCTAGCAGTCTGTTGGCCTTATTTCACTCCCTCTAAGGCCGAAAAACAATTAACTTGCAGTTCTGAGCGTTGCGCAGCCTCTGCTGCGATCCGGATCGTCGTCAGATGACTGGCGGCGAAAATGGGCTCCGGTGAGGTCGTCCGGCCTCCCAAGGGGATCGCACAGCTGAGGCTAGCCCCCGTGCCTCCTGGAAGGAAGATGTGGGGAAATTCCTTTGCGATGTTCTCAGAACCCTGTGAGTGGAAGGACAGCTCGGGTGGAGCCTGCAAGGCTCGTTAGAGCTGAGGCTGCAGTCAGCTGCCAGTTAAGCTTTAACAATTTGGAGCCGAAATGACTAGTAAGACTAATAATTTGATTTGGATCAACTAGATAATTAATTAATTAGCTGCTAAATATTTAACCTAATTTAGTGATCAGAGGAGCCAAGAAACTGCGTCCTGCTGAGCTAAGACTAAGACAAAAACTGGGCAAGGTCCAGCCCAGAAGGAGGCATGGCAGATTTCTGACTTAGTCTCAACTGAGCAGGAAGGCTGAGATTACCCACCGGTGGATTCTACACTCATCATGTTGGAGAAGCCAAGGTTTTCTTTAATATGGGATAAGAAAACTAACAAATTTATTTGGGGTTATTTCTTTAGTCATTTGAAACATAAAAGGTTGATTTTAATGATCAATTTGACCTGCCATATAAATATGGGTTGATGTCCAATATATAGATGACTCCTACATCTAATATATATTTTGAAAGCTCAGATGATGACTGATGACTTTAGGGTTCTTGCCCATAGAGTATTTGTTTATACATTGTTCTTCAGATAATATATAACAGTTTATCTATGGTTTCTATGAAGTCTAGGCAACACAAACTTTGTTTCAACCACCCCTATATTGCCTCAATGAAAATTGCCAACAAAATTATCTCATAGAAAGAGTGCAGGTTAAAAAAAATCTAAATAAATCATGCCATCTTACAAAAACAATCCAAGAAATCCAAATGTAAGAAGTACTAATTAATTAAATATCTGGCTGCTTTCAGGATGGTGCTTTCTTCAATATTGCAGGTGAACTCTTTTACCCTGGTCCAAGTGGAATTACAGAACAACAGAACAGAATAAGAGTAGGAAGAGATCTTGGACTACAGTTCACTCAAATAGACTTAAAATGGGAGATTATTACTCATGGAGAACAACCACCAAGAGTAAATAGGAGTCAAGCAGCATATATGTTTAATTAATTGATGATGATGATGTGACGGTGACGACACCTCATTCTGGTCAAGCTTATCTCATCAAGCATGGCTTTTAATCACATAATGGACAAGCAGTTGCTAAATCAACACTTCATTAAAGCAGTAAATCTATTTCAGACTTGTATTAGTTTGATGTTTGGATAACAGAAATATCAGAAATAACAGAATATCACATTTTTTTCTATTTTGGCTCATTTTGTAGAGTAACTAACTGCCATACAGAAGATGAACTGGTATTGTCTTAGTGTTTCCCCTTGTTTCTATGGATTATTGTCCTATTACATATTACTTTAAAATACCTATAGCATTTAATGATCATAAAGGATATTCAATTAATATCTTAACATAAAGACCACAATTTTTTTATTTAAACTATATAACTGTTCATGTTTTGAACAATGCCTGGGCGGCCTGGGCGGCTTTCCCTGGGCGCCCGCTTTGATCGTGGGGGTTTTTCTGGCTGCCCCCCTCGGCCCCTTCCGGATTCGGAGATGTCCTGGACGACCTGGAGGGCCTCCCCGACGATCTGGAGGCCCGCGTGGACTCGGTGGCCTTCTTGGTGGCTGCGGCGGCCCCTACAGACGCCCCCCCCCGACGATGGTTTTCAGCCTCCCCGGCGGCCTGGGACCTTCGGAGGGTTCTTCGGGCAGCCTCGACGGCCCCCTGGTGGTGGCCTCGACGGCCCCCTGGTGGTGGCAGCCCTGGTGGTCGCGATGGCTGAGCGGTTTGTTTGAACTATCCGAGGGCCTTTTTGGCCGTTTTGATTTCAACTGGAGGCCTTTCAGAGCCTCCCCAGCAGCCTTGACGATCTCTATGGCCTTTCCAGCGGCCTTTCCAGCGGCCTTGGCCGGGCAGGGCCTGGGTTTGGGCCTGGACTTGGACTTGGCCCGCCCCGGCCTAGAGGATACTCACGGCCTGTTTGCGTCTCCGTTTGACCTGGTTTTGAAAGACCTAAGGGGACTGAACATCACTCCTCCCTCTATGCCACGGACTCTCTTGTTCGGACCATGTACACGAAGACGGCCCTGTTGGCCCTGCGCGATTCACCCCTCGCGCAGGCCTGGCCCAGGAACATCTCGGGGGCCCACCTCGAGGATGGGGTGTGGAACC
>NW_015387020.1:118950-140857 GCF_001527695.2 Protobothrops mucrosquamatus | reverse complement strand
TCAGCAAGCGGACCTGACCTAGGGTGGATTTTATATTGGGTTTTTTAGGAATTTGAAAGACGCAACTCTAAATTTGGTTTAATTCGGTTTTAAGGGGGGGATTGTATATATGTTTTGGTTTTAAGTATGTTGTGCGCCGCCCTGAGTCCCGTCGGGAGAAGGGCGGCATATAAATTAAATTAAATAAATAAATAAAATATTGTTAT
Organism: Protobothrops mucrosquamatus; assembly: GCF_001527695.2. Lineage (NCBI taxonomy): Eukaryota > Metazoa > Chordata > Lepidosauria > Squamata > Viperidae > Protobothrops > Protobothrops mucrosquamatus. Next base: position 140,651 of record NW_015387020.1, on the reverse strand, counting down.
GACAATTGTCAATTTTTTACCAATTCACACAATTTAGTAAGGCCTATCTATACAGAGCTTTTTCTAACTATCCTGTTTTTAAAAAGCATGTATTGTAGGAATGTAGTACATCAATCAGCTGCTACACCCTTTGATTATTAGTGCAATCCATGATGTTCTGAAAAAATGTATTTCAATAAGTCTCTGTTTCTAGATAACAAACTTTTCCGTTAAGAACAGATCCTTCAGTATGGACATCCATCAGTATGAATTGTTTATTTATTGTCATAAATACGTTTATTGTTAAATCTTTGGTGCTTCTTGTGCTGGCATGATTTGCATATCATGCTGTGAAAAAAATGGGCTTTCACTGAAATTTACTGCCACACACTTGCAGAGTTTCCTCTGTATTTTTTGTTGAAACTCTTTAGAACCAAAGTAATAAAGAAATGGGTCAAAACAGCAATTAAAGCTGGCTGTAGCAAGTGACAGTTTGTATTCCACATAAAATGATTTCTTTTGAAAAAGGAGGATATAATGGGTCACTGACATGACAATGTAAGGGATGTAACAAACAGTAATCAGGAACAGCAATGTTATGACAAAGTAGACAGTCTGCCTCTTGGTTTCTCTGAACTGAGAAGATGAATGGAGAAGTGTTACTATGATTGAGATGTAGCAAAACCCCATGATGATCAAGGGTAGGAAGAAAAATAGAAATAGCAGGGATCCAAAATAAACAATAAATTTTTCTGGGGAGCTAAACATTTCTTTTGGCAAAACATCAAAGCAGGTGACAATAGGGAGCTGCTGTAAGTGAATGGTGAGCTTATGCTGCATGAGAGGAAAAAGGGTGAGTAAAACCAAGGCCCATATGCCGATGCACACCAGGAAAGAGGCCCTAATTGGCTTTGCTGTTTTGTAGCGCAAGGGGTAGACAATGCCTACATATCGCTCTATGCTAAGGCTCATCATGGTTAAAACGGAGCAATGGAGGTTCCCATATGACAGAATGGTGACAATTTGACACAAGACATCTCCAAAAGGCCAATTATTTTCCTTTAAATGGTAGGCTATTTGAAAGGGGAGGACAAAACCATAGAGCAAGTCGGCAATGTTTAAATTAATGCAAAATATAATGGTAGGAGTCCAAGGCCTTGAACACCAACAAAGGAACCACAAGGAGATTAAATTGAGAGGAATGCTGATACTGCAGTTGAACATGAAGAGGGCTGGCAAAATTGTCTGCATCACGTAGTTCTGAAGTGCAGTCAGTGTGGCATTGGTCACATTTCTGGGACTGTTTAGATGTGACATCACAAATTCTGATGTGATGGCAAAGGAGACATTCTGAACCATCTTTCTTCTGAAAATTAGTCGAGCGTCAGTTCTAGATTTAAGAAGGAGAAATACAGGCTGGTGAAGAAGTAACCTTTTGCTGCAACATATAAATATTAATATTTCTTAATTAAATATTAATATTTAATAAACACAAATATTTCTTCTTCAATTCTTCACTGATTACGTCTGAAAGCAAAATCTATTATGATCTCCTTGCTTCAGTATTTTTACTTGAAAGGAGGAAGATTTGTTCTTGCAGCAATAGAAGTTTTAAATGCCAAAATTACATCTCAAATTTTATATGGAGCTTTGATTTGGATGACATTGTGCTAATAGCACAACTGCAAGTGAACATTTTAAGATGTCTTTTAAGTGTCCCAAGCTGTATTCCAAATTCTGCTATTCCCTTGGAAACTGGACAATGACCTTTGATAATAAAGCCTTGGTTAAGCACCATTTTTGGTTACAAAGGTATGGAAGGAAATTCCAAATGAATCTTTTTTAGATATGTGATTGAAACAGATGACTCAAAAGAATAATCAAATTTATAGTGATCCTGATTATTTATTCCCCAGGTTTGACAATTCATTATATCAAAGATAATTCAGTTCAGGAATTAATAGCCAAAGCCAAAGTATCATATTCACCTGCAACATCTAGAATTAATTATAGACATACTTTTCAACTCTCTAAACATTTACATAGTATATATTAAAACATTTTCAAAATTTCAGATTAAAACCAAATTAGATATGTTGCCATTAAATAAGGTATGTGGTAGATTTTTTAAAAAACCCATCTCTCAAAGATTTTGTCCCTGTAATGGTACTGATCCTGCAATGGTGGATTATATTTTATTGCATTGTGAATTTTATAAGAGTCTTCAGCAGGAAGACATCTTGCCTATTTTAAAATTTAAACCAGTACAAGTATGTAATTTCTGAATATGTAAACATTTTATTTGCAGATGAAAATCCTAAAACAGATTTTTAACACTGGATACTAAAAAGATATACCGGTAACTATGTCTTTTTAGATATTCAAAGGACCACATTTTACTTTTGACCTGTGTTCTGTTAATGGGACTTAAAAAGCAGTCTAGGGCAGGGCAAACATATAGACATAGCTAGCACAACACCTGCATTTGATTTAATTTTAAATTACTTTAAATTAAAATATCAAGATATTTACTCCTTATTATGTCATGCTTTTTCTCTCTTTTTTTTTAGAATTTTCAATGTTAGAGCAATTTGAAGAAGGATTGGAGGGGGTGGGACTACCCCCAAACCTTCAAAGGCCACAAACCTTAGAAGGTGACCTGAAGCCTCAGGGTGTGCACCTGAGTATTAGATTAGTTTGAGTTTAACTGTGATGTTACAAGCTCAATTGCAGGTCATAATCCAAAAAATTAAAAAAGTTATTATGGGGACGGATGGATGGACAAATGGATAGATAGATGATAGATGATGGATGGATATACAGTAGATCACCCTAAAAATATAGTCAGAATATCAGCTGCTATGGTGTGATCAATGCACAATGCATACAAAAACAGGTAGAGCTTTCATTGAACTGTAATCGGCACCATCTTGATTTTGTAAAATCACATTCTGAAGCATTCTGAATGTGTATGGATGTGGGTATATGTTATATATACATAACAAAACAACAGTGTTAATTCAAGGGTATATGTCACCCCTAGGCCACATTGATTGATGGTGCCATCTCCTTCCAATATAGAAGAATATTATTTGTTTGTTTGTTTATTTGGTCCATCACTTTCAATGTAAGATTTGCATTTTTGGAGTGATTTTGAAGGAGGGATAGTATTGTTACCTCCTAAACTTGGGTCCCTAGGCCAGGGTCTATTTGTGCTTAGGTTAAAGACAGCCCTTTATATGGGAAACAGCTAAGGAGACATTTAAACATTTGAATTATTTTTACCAGAATATGGTGTGCATTTTTTCCTGTTTTTTCCTCCCAAAATATAATTGCACTTCTTAAATTGCTGAATTAATTCATGGATTGCATAGAGAGCTTTGGCTATTGGTATTTTGGAAATGAAATGAGGTATGCAGGAATAATTAATGAGCTTATTATATGGTATGAAAAATCAGTAGATGTAGGAAGAAGCACAATAGCCATTGTAGCAGCCTGAAGCTGTAGAAGGACAGGAGATGCGGAACCACAGCTTCTACATACAGTGGCAGATACAGTGGCAGGAGGCTAATACAGATAATCATTGACTTAGACCAGAATTAGAACTAGAATTTCTGTTATAAGTGATTGAGATCATAAGTCAAGTTGGACCTGATTTTATTAAAATGTTTATGGTGTCATTAAGTGAATCACTACAGTTGTTAAGCAAATCATGCAGTCATTAAGTGAATCCAGCTTCCACAATGGATGTTTTATGCTGGAAATTGCAAAAAAAGGCCAAAAAGTGCGATTACATGACTGCTGGATGCTGCAAACAGCTGTAAATGTGAGCTGGTTGCCAAGCATCCCAACTGTGTTATGTGACTGGGGGTGGTGTGACAGATGTTAAGTGTGTGTACAAGTCATAAGTCTCTTTTTCCAAAGCTGTAATAACATTGAACCATAATTCAATGAGTGACTGTAAATCAAGAGATTTCTGCATAACTACACATAAATATATATCTAGATGAACTATTGTCTCTACGTACGTTTTAGATGCCTGTTGAAGTAGTTTATGTGTTCCCATATATTCTGAAGTAGAGCTCCAATATTTCCTGTCTATGCTATCTGTGACTTTTGGAAGTACAGGTAGTCCCTGACTTACAACAGTTCATTTAGTGACCGTTCAACGTTACAACACTGAAAACAGTGACTTCTGATGGTTTTTCACACTTATGACGTTGCAGCATCTCCATGATCACATGATCAAAATTCAGATACTTAGCAACTGACTCATATTTATGACAGTTGCAGGGTCCCAGGGTCATGTGATCCCCTTTTGTGACTTTCTTCAGAAAGCAAAGTCAATGGGGAAGCCAGATTCACTTAACAACCATGTTACTAATTGAATAACTGCAGTGATTCACTTAATATCTATGGCAAGAAAGTTCATACAATGGGGAAGAAATCACTTAACAACTGTCTTGCTTAGCAACAGAAATTTTGGGCTCAATTGTGGTTATAAGTCGAGAACTAGATATAGTAGTCAGAGGTTTTGGAGAACACCAGAAGTTTTCTAATTTCACTCCAGATTACATTCTAGTTTTCAAAAAGATTTCCATGACCCTTCAATAAAAATGGAAATATACTTTTAAAAAAATAGAAAAATTGAAATAGTTTTGTAAGAATGCCTACATGGAAAAAATAGAAAAAGAACTGATATAGTCTCATGCAGGGCTGACTCATACGTTGTCAACTACTGAAAAGAAAATTCACATGAGGTTACACATGCTTCATTCTGTATTCCTCTTTTGATTTGCTTGCTTGCCCATTGTATCCAAAATTAGAAACTGAATGACTGCAACAAACAGTGATGATTTACCCTTTATCTAGATATGAGTAATCTGTAGCATTTAAGTTTTGCTTAATTGCAACTCATCCTTTGTCAGCATTGCCAAAAATGATGAAAAAGTCCTAAGAATCAGTGTTTGAAGAGCCACAGGTTCCTACCTTCTATCTCTATCAGCTCTAAGCAAAGGCTGTCTGTTCAACCTTTATGTATAAAATATGACTGTATTCATCTGTTATCTTTTAGCTTTTGCTCTTTAGATGTACCATCTGTTATGGTGAGATTTCAAGCTTTGCTGCATAGCATGAAGGAAAACAGGCTGTCTTTCCAACAACCATGAAAAATTATTTAGACATAATGCTTCTTCGTAACAAAGGTGCAGAGTGGCACCCTTCAATCTACTGAGTAGTATGTGGGCAATGATGTAGGTGACTCAGATGCTATGTTAGCTATGACTTGTGGAACTATAGGTTATCCTCCACTTACAACCACAATTGGGACCAGATTTCTACTTGAAAGTCATTACAGTCATAAATCAAGTCTCCACATAACTGGACCTAATTTTGTAACATTTTTGCAATGGTTGTTAAGCAAATCATTTTGTGATGTTATTAAGCAAACAATTCAGTCATAAGTGTGAACCCATTTTCCAAAATAGGTGGTGTTTTTTGTCAGAAACTCTCATAAAAGAATCATAAAACACGGTTATGCGATTGTGGGATGCTACAACTGGTTGTAAAGGCAAGCCGGTTGCCAAGTGCCCAAAATATGCTAACCTGACCATAGGGAGGAGGGAAGGGCACAACATTTTACAATAGCCAGAAGTGCTTTATTGTCCACAATGCACCTGTTCCAGGCCCACTGTAATTCTGAATGGCTGTTAAGCAAGCAGTCATAAATCCAGGACTACCTATAAAGATAATACAGGTAGTCCTTGACTTATAACCACAATTGAGCCAAAATTTATGTTGCTAAGTAAGACATTTGTTAAGTGAGTTTTGCCCCATTTTATGACTTGCCACAATTGTTGAGTGAATCACTGCAGTTGTTAAAGTTAGTAACACGGTTGTTGAGCAACTCTGACTTCCCCATTGACTTTGCTTGTCAGAAAGTCACAAAAGCTGATCACATGACTCTGAGATACCGTCATAAATATGAACCAGTTGCCAAGCATCTGAATTTTGATCACATGACCATGGAGATACTGCAAGAGTCATAAGTGTGAAAAATGGTCAGAAGTCACTTTTTTCAATGCTGTTGTAACTTTGAAGAGTCACTGACTAAACGAACTGTTGTAAATCGAGGACTACCTGTAAGCACAATCTGCAAATGAATCAGCATCTCTGTGTTCCTCCCTTCTTATCATAAAATGGGAAATGCATAAAAATGGTAGAGTAACCATCCAAATAAGCTTACATATATACCTTGCTATACCTTTTGTGGGTGATGCAAAGCATAGAGAAACAGTAAGCAGTACTAAGCAAAGAGAAAAAGCAAAAAATTCTAATGACATCTAGTTTATACCACCCCTGTCTTTCTGTCTTACTTTGGGAGATTCTCAAAAACTGCATCCATTTCTCGCTCAGTATTCTCCTTCTTTCAATCCATTTGCATTTCCTTAAGTATTTGTTTTGTAAATCATTTCTCATCCATTCTCTATAAACCACGTCACGTAATGTAACTTTTTAAAAAATAAAAATAAAACAAGGCTTAACCTAATTTAACTGAATACAGATAATCTTCGACTTACGACCATAGTTGAGTCCAAAATTTCTGTTGTTAACTGAGACATTTGTTAAGTGAATTTTGCCTCATTTTACAACCTTTCTTGCCACTGTTGTTAAGTGAATCAGTGAAGTTGTTAAGTTAGTAACATGGCTGCTAAATGAATCTGGCTTCTCCATTGACTTTGCTTGTCAGAAGGTCGCAAAAGGGGATCACATGACCCTGGGACACTGCAACTATCATAAATATGAGTCAGTTGCCAAGCACCTGGATTTTGATCATGTGGCCATGGGGATGCTGGAATGGTCGTATGTGTGAAAACTGGTCATAAGTCACCTTTTTCAGTGCCGTTATAACTTCGAATGGTCAATAAACCAACAGTTGTAAGTAAGGACTACCTATATAAATTTTATAAATGAATGAATGAATGAATGAATGAAAGAAAGAAAGAAAGAAAGAAAGAAAGAAAGAAAGAAAGAAAGAAAGAAAGAAAGAAAGAAAGAAAGAAAGAGAAAAGCATTAAACCCTGATTCCATCCATGTGTGTGACTTGGCTCCACAAACTTTTTTTCATTGCTGCACCTAACTATTCTTAAAATCTTTTTCTTTATCAAGTACAGTAATGTTACATATCTTCTTTTCCATATATATTTCAGAAGGGGGGTATAAATTATTTCTTTTATGTATGCATTCTATAGGGTTCCAGATTAAAAATCTGGGGAAACCCTATTAATTGTTAATATTTAATTCCTATACAGAAATTCTAACTATATTTTTAAATAAGTAACTTGTATTATTGGGGTATTGTATTATTATTATTAGAACTTATGTAATAGGAAGGCTAGAACATAGTGTGAGAACAAGGGTAGTGGGGTACACTGCTTGTATGGCTTGTTGTTTATTTGCTGAGCTCAGTATGATTATGACATGTTTTGGAAATATTAAGAAATCACTCAATTTTCCTGTTATTGTTACATGCAAAAACAAAACAAATGAAAAGAAAAAAATAAAAACGGGAACTAAGTTGTTGTGTTGTACATGGCATTGGGACATCATCTTTCTTCACACTATTTTACTAAGAATGGATAAGTATTCCATACCTCCATGAGTGAACTATAGATTTACTTGTCCCAAGGGATTCAAAAACTTTCAGAGAGAACATTGAACTAATTAGCACTCTTATTCACTTCCTATTACAGAGCACTTCTTTCCAAATTTTCCAAATACCAAAGGTCAGGGCCCATAATCAAAGTCAGTCTTCATAAACGATTTATTAGATAAATCTCTCTAAACAGATTGCCATTTTCTTGTAAACACCTGCTTACTCATTTGATACTCATTTAAACATCCCTAAGTACACATGTCGATGAAGTTCTCAGTCATCCAGGTAGAGCTGTCTGGAACTTGAGTCTTGGCAGCAGGACCTCTTTTCTTTTTGGTTTGAAACATTTTGCTGCTTATCAAAGTAAGACTACTTGGATAAGCAGCAAAATGTTTCAAACAAAAAAGGAAAGAAGTCCAGTTGCCTTGATTCAACTTCCAGATTCCTATGTACAGTAACATTTTCTTAAGAAAATTAATAAAACATATTATGATTGGCCTGAACAGTGTGGTGGCCCTGGGGTGACAGTTGAGAATTCAGTCCTCCCATTCAGAAGGTTGAGCGTTCAATCCTAGGTAATGGCAGATATTTCTTTCTCAGGGTGCAAAGAGAAAATATCTGCTGCATATGCTATGTGGGCATCAAGGAAGGCATCCTACCCATAAATGCTCATCTCCATTCAGTTGCTCCAATTCTACCCCAAATTAAGAGATTACAGGATTGTAAAAAGGAAAAGATTGGCCTATGGAGCCTTCCCTTCCCTTTCTTCTAACCAAAGATTTTCAAAACTGTGTTTAATCAGTCAGCACCTACAAGAAAGTCTGAAAGTAACTTTTGATCCATAATTATACAAGTGGAGAGCTCTCTAGCTCCAAATGGTTGGATGCCCTGGAGAAACTGAAGTACAAAGAGAAGAACACTCTGTTCAGAGAAACACCACTATTGCAGGAAGATCCTGATCAAACCTCAGATGATTAGTAGATAAGATTACTAACAAAATCAACAGGAAGACTGAAGCAGATACTTCAGGTGAAACATTTGAAGCCTCAAGATTTTTATTCTGCTTTTCTGCTGAAAACAGTCCTTTCGGTGCTATGAGCTAACAAGAATGTATTGCGTGACCTAGAAAAGCAAATTATAAAAAAACTTAGACTAAGAAATCCAGTAGTAGTAAGAACTCAAGCTTAATCACATGTTTAGCAGAATAGCTAGGTTGATACAGGTGCCCCAAAGAAAAACATTTAAGACATTGTGTGTCCTTCCATAGCTTATAGCAGGGCTTTTCAACCTTTTCACCAATTGTACCACTTTTAGGATATGGCAATATTCGAATACCACCTAGCAAGGTGTCAAAAACTTGATGATAAACAAAAAACAAAAAACCTTTTGAAAGTTGCAATTGCACTGAAATAACTTATGACCATTTTTCACATTTATGACCATTGCAGCATGCCCAGGGTCATGTGATTTATATTTGGATGCTTGGCAACTGATTCATATTTATGATGGTCACAGTGTCCAAGGGTCATGTGATCTCCTTTTGCAACCTTTTGACAAGCAAAGTCAATGGCAGGGCTGCTGGTGGCCAAGTGCTAAGGCAGGACTTCCCTCCCTCCCTCTTTCTCATTCCCATCTCCTTCTGAAGGAAGAATTTGAACCCCCCCCCCCCCCTATTTTCTCTCCTCCATATATTCATCAAACAAGGAAAAGCCTCCAGAGACAGAAAAGACAAGCTGCTGAGTGAACTAGCTTAAAAAGGCACATTCCCCTTTAAGAATTAGCTACTGGCTAGAAAGGAAAGTTAAGCAGCCGGCACTTAAGGAAGAAAAAAAATGTAGTAAGTACTGGCTGCAGGCTAAGGCAGCCTTGCCAAATGGCTCCATTCTTAAGTAAAGGCAAAATCCATTCAGGAGAAAAATACTTCAAAATCCCTTGCAACAAAACTTACAGCTAACAATAGCAGAGCAATAGAAGCTAACAGCAGCCATCAGCCAAATAGAAATTGCCAAACACTCCTTAAGAACAGAAAGCCCACATTGCACAAATCCCAGGACTTCAAAGTCACAAAAGCACATAAGAATCCTTCCACTCTCCATCTCCCTGCCTCACCTCCAGCCATTGCTGCCTTTTTTCACTCCTCTTGGAGGGTGACCCCTCCCCCACTGCATTTATTGCCTGTTTGCTGCTGCCAGCACAGGTGGCTGCCACAGCAGTTGTAGATCAGCTCATGGCCAGCCTGCTTGATCGCCTCTCCTCTCCCCCCACCCTCCTCCTCCTCCTCCTTCTTTCCCTTCAGTGCAGCTAGAGCTGACTCTGCCTCCTCCCAAGGCTGCTGCTTTTTTTTCTCTCCCTCTTCCACCCAAACTGCCTCCTTTTATAGCCTCTTCTGTCTCTGTCCCCCTCCTCCTTTCTCATGGGGGAGGGTGAGCAAGAAATGAGCCTGGGGCCTTTGCCTTGCCCCAGCAACTCTGCTGCTGCAGAGGACTCTCTCACAGTAAGTCCTTGCCTGCGCTGGCTCTTTCCCTCCCCCACTACACTTGGCTAGGCAGGGCTGCGTACCACCTGCCATTTGTTAATATACCACAAGTGTTGCGCGTACCACCGGTTGAAAAACCCTGGCTTATAGGACTTTCCATAGCCTATAAGACCATTCCATTTATTAGGTCCATGCAATTATTCAGTAAAATGCTTTGAAGTACTATTCGAACCATAGCCTGGATGAAGGTTTGGTTTCTTTGAGGTCTTCCTCTGGATCAGGGGTGTCAAAACTCAATTTCATTGAGGGCCGCATCAGCATTGCAGTTGCCCTCGGGGGGCCAGGTGGATGTGGCCAGAGTGGGTGCAGCCTACTGGGTGGGTGTGGATGGAGTGGGTGTGGCCTACTGGGTGGGCGTGGCCAGTTCTACATCATTCACATCAAGGGTGCCTCTGGGGGCCTGGGCAGGAGTGGGACAGATCTGAGGGTCTCTGGCAGAAAGGGGTGGGACCAGGGCAAGTGCAAAGGCATGGTCCACTGGAGGAGCCTCACTGTTCCTCTCAGGCCATGCGGGGGGGGGGGCTCGATGGTGGTGCGTGCTGCCGGGAGCCCTAGACAGCAGAGGTCAAATGCCCAGCTTGGTGCACCCACGGCACCAAGCCCAGCTGCACTTCCCCAAGGGGACGCCCAGCTGCACTTACCTCCTCCTCAAGGCTGATGCTGCTGTGCTTGCTCTCCTTACCCAGGTTGCTCATGATGGGTACGAGGGCAAAGTCAGAGGGAGGCCCATTCCCTCTCCATGGGAGGAGACCCGCTTTGTATCCAAAGCTTCCTTAGCAATAGGATGGGAGACCCCCAGGATAGCCCAGGAGGAAGGGGCAAGGGGATGGTGAAAGGGCAGCAGGGCAGGACTAAGGCAGGACTTCCCTCAGACCCTCCCTCTCCTCCTTTCCTTCTTTCCTTCCTTCCTAAGTAGAGTGGTGGGAAAATATTTGAGATGAGGGAGGGAGAAAAACAGGCAAGAAATGCAGCTGGGGAGGTGTCACCCTTCATGAGGAATGAAGAAATGCACCATCGCCTGGAAACGGCCAGCACATGGCCCTCACCTACTCTGGGGGCTCTGGGGGAGGGGATGCCATGAGCAGCGTGAGAGTCAACGTTACCTGCACAATGCCGTCCAGCCCCCAGCCTGCCCGGTTTCGGCAGGCAGTGAGGCACTCTCCTCACAGCGCCAAGAAGCTGAGCCAGATGGCGCGAATCTGAAAAGAAGCGTAATGTTGCCCAGCCCCCAGCCTGCCCGGTTTCGGCAGGCAGCGGGGCGCTTTCCTCACAGTGCTGAGAGATTGAGCCAGGCGGTGCGAAGCTCGCCAGCTTTGTACCTTGCTGCCTGCTGAAACTGGGCAGGCTGGGGACTAGGCAGTATTCCACTTCTCATCAGATTCGCACCACCCGGCTCAGCTCTTGGCGCTGTGAGGAGAGTGCCCTGCTGCCTGCTGAAACTGGGCAGGCTGGGAGCTAAGCGGCCTCGCGTTTCTTTTGGGATTTGTGCCACCTGGCTCAGCCTCTTGGCGCTGTGAGGAGAGCGCCCCGCTGCCTGCCGAAACCCCTCCCCCAGAGCCCATCAAGCCGGATATGTGAAGTAGGCGAGGGCCATTTGCTGGCCACTTCCAGGCGATGGTGCATTTCTTCATTCCTCACAAAGGGTGACACTTCCCCAGCATGCACCCAGGGGGTGGGGCCGACACGGCAGGGGCTGGTTCCTCGCTGTTTCCAGATGGCCTTGTGGAGCTAAGACTGAATGCGTTTCAGCATAGATGGCCACCACAAAATTTAACATTGGCTCCCGGCCGGCCTGGGCCAGGGCCAAGGCAGCGGGGGCCGTTCCCTCACTGTTTCCAGGATGGCATCCGGCCCCCGGGCCTTGTGTTTGACATGTCTGCTGTAGATTACTAGACATGCATGTGGCTGCCAGTGATTTACATAGGTCAGGGCTCTTCCGAATGAGCTACACCGATATAACATTTGCTAACATTTGCTGCCCCACCTATCCTGCTTCCAAATTGTATACTGTCCAGAGTCCCTTCTTATGAGATGTGTGGCTACATAAATCGGATTAATAAACAATAAGTAAATAAAACAAGTCATATAAATGGTGCCATATTGTGTGCATTAACAACAGGGATTGGCAGATTCCCCTCAGCTTTGCTTCCCTCCATTTTTCTCAAACATCATCAGCTAAAAGGAAAACATCTGCCTCACTGTCCTTAAGGTGACTGATGACTATATCTGCTGGTCTAATAAGTTAAAACTTCCTTCCTCACCAGCCCCATGCCACCTTAAGGACAGTGAGGCAGATATTTTCCTTCTAGCTGGTTAAAACTTCTGTCAATGGTAAAAATGTTGTTTGTGGGCACATTCAAAGAAATCCAAATGAGACAGACAGAGAAAGAGAGAGAGAGAGAGAGAGAGAGAGAGAGAGAGAGAGAGAGAGAGAGAGAGAGGGAGAGGGAGAGAGAGAGGAAATTTATTGTTATATTAAATTTATATGCTGCCCATATCACTATCTTGAGTGACTTAGGTGGCTTACATAATATAGAACATACTATAAGTATAAAAATATTAAAAGCATTAAAATAAAGATTAACAACAATTAAATAAAGGGTTACAATATTTTCAAATAGCACTGATCCATGTCTGAAAGAAGCCTGTTGTTATCTGTTGTTATCTGCGGATAACCAGGCTTCCTTTGAAAGCATGTGTGCCAAATCAGACCTGGTGCTCAGACTTCTTTTGAACATGGATTTAGCATTATACCAAAACAGTTCATGTTTCAGCTCAGAGATGGACAAAGTTGTGACAGGAAGCAGCAGCAAGAGCACCATCTCTCTGTCTCTCCCACTTCATTTTCATTCCCACCAATGACACCTTTCATCAGCTGCCTTCACTTAAGGTCCCATTCTTTCCAAAGAATTAACAAACCCATAGCAATTTTTTCAGATCTTTAAACTAATTGTGCAATGATCATGTCCTTTCGCTTCCCTACCTTTTCACCCCCAAGTTTCTAACTACTGTTTTTTTAAAAATCTGATTTATTCAGAAAGCTATGGGATACTGAAAAAAACCTATTGTAATTATTGGTGTATATGCTTTAATATCCAGGACTAATTGGGGTGGGAGGGAATGAACAACAGGTATATTGTAGGAAATAGTATTTCTTTAGATCTGCAGCATAGCCTATAAAAATGTTGGTCCCAAAGACTGAGTTTTATGCAACAAAGGCTTGTTTCTGAATGAGCAAAAATGGCATATTTTGTGCAACTTAATTAGCAAAAGAGCTGTTTCATGCCTCCAAATTTTTAGTAAATAAGAGTATAGTAAATTTTCACATTGACATTTAGCGCTCAAATGTGGATTTGAAATTCTGGCAGTTGCAATTTCAAATATGTCTTGAAGTTGTTTGGTTGAAGAAACCTCCCACTGATAGATATGTAGATAAACAGAGAGACAGATATAATTGGATAAATAAGTTTGACTTATTAATGCCACAAACACAAGTACACATAAACTTGTGTGCTTAGACATGAATAACAGCTTTAGTAGCAATACATAATACACATTTTAAAGGATATCAATGTTCACTACACAATCTTATCTTTTAGACGTCTGAATGCCAAAGCAGCTTGCCTGTGTAACACAACTGAATTTTGCCATACAAATACTATGTAACATTTTAGCAATCAAAAGTAACATAAAACATTTTTTAAATCATTAAGCACTCAAAAGAGTAACAAGCTCACCTGTTTATTTATCTGCTTCTGACTCTGTAAAATTTTATAATGAAGTGTCTTGTATTGCACTATATACTTTATTGCAAAACGTCTACTTCCTTTCCTTTGTTATCACCTCCTCTTGTCCTAGAAAAAGAGAAGATCATGGATAAGAAGAACAACTTATTCAATGTCAACTTAAATTAGCACGGGTGGAAAGAATTATGCAGAGTGATTATATTTGAAGTAGGAAGGATAAAGACACAGTTTTATTTTATTTTCATATGAAAAGTTGCATTCTGCAAAGAAATACCATATACATATCAGGCATAATATAGTGACACACACACAGTATTTTTTTTAAAATAAATAAAAATTAATGACTATAGAAGGAATGGGGAATGGCTTTGAAGGAGGAAAAGCTGCTACCAAGATAATGGTAAGAGAAGCAGGGCTTAAGCTGTGCCATGAAATTAGTTGAGTAAACATCTCAGATAAATCTCTCCATTTTTTCCATGAAGATAAAGGGATGGAGGGGGAAGCACATTCAAACTTGCACGTTTGGTGTAAGTCCAAAAAGTTACACACTCTAATAAATCAATTCCATATAGGCCAGGACTAGTTTTATTTTGTTAGAATAACAGAACCTATAATCTCTACAGTGTTCTAAAAGCCTCAGTATACGTCTCAGTTTTTAGAATTTATAAAATGGTAGTTGATTTTCCTGCTGCAGTTTGGAAAGGGTTTCTAGAAAGATGCCTCCCACTGTCATTTTCTCCATTAGCTAAACTAGAGTAATAGTGCCCATAAATTCCTAGAATAAAGAAATGGTACTTAGAGCCTTCGTGTTGCTTTCAATAACAGAGGACAAATGAGCTAGTCCACAGTTCCCCCTATATTGTCCTAAAATGTGTATCAGTCCTTTAGATTGTGGTTTTTTCTGCTATTGTTATTTAAGTGGCACAAAAGAGCTTGTAATTAAAAAAAGCAAACAAATAGTGGAGTTTACTTTTTCTAGAGTAAAGACATAGTGGATGTAGTTCAAAAGTACTTTGGACTTCAAGAATACTGGTATTGAATAAGGCCTCAAAGATAGAATTTTCACAAAACAAAAAGTGAAGCGTTGAACTTTGAATCACTGAATTCTACAATTGCTAGCTATTCTATAAAAAATGTAACTTTTTTTTTAAAAAAAGAGTAGAGATTCTAATGAAAATGACTGATTTAGATGAATGGAAAGTTGAGGAAAAACTATTCATGAAGTATTGCTGTTTCAAAGAACAACTGATGATAATTAGGAAATTTCCAACTTTAGTTGGAAAATGATCCAGTGGAACAAGTCAATAAGTTTTGTTCCCTAATTTAAGAACTGCTGAGCAAGATGCTGGTTAATTTCTCTATAAGCCATAGCTGGAAGAATCTGGAAAGCTCTCAAATCCACAACACAGTGTGTGGACACCATGGGGTTGAACCTGAGGATCAGGGTGAGAAGGAAGAAAGATTAAACTTTTTGAAATTACTCACAAAAACTTCAGTTAGAATAGAGAACAAGAATAATGTTTATTAAAAACATGTGCTTACTAACTGATTACTGGGTAATGGAGTTCAGCCTTATATAGCCCAAAATGAAAGGGCATTGAATGTGAAACTTAATAGGCTGAATGAGATTTATTGATTAACTATTACTTTCATGATTATTGTTATTTTTAGTGATTATAAGTGTTTAATACTATATTAACTACTGTTATTTAATATTTGTACCCGGACGACAGTCCGCTTGCTAAAGAGTTGAATGACTACTGTACCTACCCTAACTCTATTTCCCAATCCTACCTAATACCCATACCGACTCTACCCCTAACCCTAACCCTTTCCTACCCTTATAAAACCTAATAAAATATAATAATAATAAAATATAATAATAATAAATGATTATGACAATAATCTATTCTACAAAGAAGGATGGAAGATAAGAGCCAGAATAATGTTTTCAAGTATGCTAAAGCAGCAACAAATTCTTTGGCTATCTCCAACATGGCTACCTTCTGCTCTTTATGAAAGATGGTAAAGGCTTCAGAGATATAAAGGAAACAAGGTGTGATAATTATTCTACATTACCTTAGTCTTCTCCAGTACAGGGAGTCAAAGTGATTAGATGAAATTAAACAAAAAGAAATCTAAATAAAGACCCCATTTGATGTAGTGAATAAGGTTCTAGACAATAAACACAGAAGCCAGATAGACAACTGTAGGCACGTCTCTCTCTCTTAGTTCAACCCTTCTCACAGAGTTGCTACTATATTGAAAATCGGAGGAGGAAGTGTTATCTTGAATGGTAAAAAAATAAAAGCAAGGTATAAATGTAATACATAAATAAAAGAAGAAAATGATAATAATCTTCATTATCATTATTTATTTATTAAATTTATATCCCATCCATCTCACTATCCAAAGTATGCAGATAGTCCTCAACTTACGACTACCAGTGGGACCAGTATTTCTGTTGCTAAGCAAGTGGATTAAGTGAGTTGCAACTAATTCTATAACCATTTTTTGCCACGGTTGTTAAGTGAATCACTCCAGTTGGTAAGTGAATCATGCAGTTGTTAGGTGAATCTGGCTTCTTCCATTGACTTTGTCAGAAGCCGGCTCGGAAGGTTGCAAATGATGATCGCATGACCCCAAGACTTTGCAATTGTTGTAAATACATGCCAACTGACAAGCATCCAAATTTTGATAATCCAATTATGATGATGCTGCAATTGTCCTAACTGTGAGAACCAGTTGTAAGTCACTTTTTTCAATGTCATTGTAACTTCAAATGATCACTAAATGTAAGTTGAAGACTTACAAAAAGGATCTAAGAGCTTTAGCTGATCACAAGCTAAATAGTAACTGCTTTTCCAAACTAAAGAATTATTTGATCAAAATGCCAAAATATACTATTTGATTTCTGATCTCATCTTTCCCAGTATAGAGTGGGTGAAGCTCTATGGAAAACTTTGAAAAGAAACAAGTGAAGTAGTGATGCCTGTCTGGCCTCAAATGAGTTAGAAAGCACTCCAAATCATTCCATTCTTCATTAAATCTTAATTGTCTACCATCCAAGCACTTTTTGTTGTTTATTCAATGAATTGCTTTCAGCTCCTCATATTTCAATTGATATAATTTTAGTTAGTAACTTATCTGAATTCTTGTAGGTTCGTACATGTGTCATTAGTGATAATATCTATATACATTCTCTTCTGTCAGACTCTTTTTTGATTGCCTTCAGTTCTTTTCAAATATTGGAAACTTCTTCAATAACTTTTGCCTTCATATTTCAGGTAGACCTTGCTTAACAATTCTTTGTTCAACGACCATCCAAACTTACAACAATGCTGAATGAAGAGATTTATGTCCTATATTGAAAGTTACAGCCATGGCAACACCCTCCACGGTCACATATGAAAATCCAGGCATTTGGCAGTCTATCTGCCCTTACAATTGACTACAGGTGTGCTACAATTGCCCCACCTCTCATCTCTCCCCCCATCTCAGCTACCCACACAGCCTAGCAATGCATGCAAAGCTGCCGCAGCATTGGAGACCCAGGCCTGCACCCCACCAACCGATCCCAGGTCTTGGCTGGTTACAGGGCCCAGTAGCACACTTAAATTGCTCCACTTACCTTTGTGTTTTTATGCAGCTACTGATAGCATGCCTGACCAATGTGAGGCACGGTCATAACTACAGATGTCAAAGCAACCCGCCCGTAGTTGTTCAGCTCCTTGATGGAGGGTTTCTTGGGCACCGGGATGATAGTAGAGAGTTGGAAACAAGGAAGGACATAACACATCTCGTGATTAAAGATGTGGGTTAAGATGGGGGCCAGTTGATCAGCACAGACTTTCAAGCAAGAAGCCTTACCTTCATACTAATGGTTCCACCAAACATTATTTACTAGAATTATTTCACTTTGTACTTGCTGATTTGTTCTTCTTGTCGAAGGTTTTCTCAAACATCTTCTCCAATTTTTGCATTCAGATATTTTTCTTCATTTATTCCAACCACTGACCCAGTTTTCATAATCATGTTACAACTGGAAAAATCATGACTGTGACAATGTCTACTTTTGTTCTTAGTGTGATATCTTACACTTTAATATATTATCTAGGTAGGGCATTTCCCCACTTTAATTTTAAGCTATTGACTCTTTCCAAAAACAGATGGAAATGAAGCCAGTTTAAGATATCTTTTCAGATATCAATGCCTTATTCTATTCTACTCTATTTTTTTTCTGGAATGCTCTTACCATGGTACTTATCAGATCAATAGGTTTCCTGCTTGTTTACCCCACCCACCTATACAAGAAAAGCAAACATCAATCACTTTCCTTTCTGTGGGTGAATCTTCAGACCTGTGATTTCCTTCAATAGTTTTTTTTACAAGCTTTCTTCAGCTGAATCCCCCTGATACTTGACATAGACTTGTTTCATGCATCCATTGCTGGATCAAGTTTGCAGAGGTCAAAATAAATTGAAATGAAATTTCTGCAAGAAGGTCTTGTGTTTGTAGGTCATCCATTCGTATTTAAAATCAATCATTTCTTGAAACAGTGGTACTGTAAAAAAAAGACACTTGATTATATTCTTTTGAATTGTACATATGAAAAATAACTCCATGGATTTTTTTTAAACACAGGCAAGCAAATTCTGTTGTTCAAAAATTAGTCTATTTGACAAAATGAATTCAGTTAACCTATGTTTTTGTTATGTACATACAATTTTTTGATAAACATAATGAGTCCCTTCACATATGCTTTTGCAAGACTGATGACTTGCATGTATAAGCAATTTAGCGTGAAAAACTATTTGGGCTGAAAAAGAAAATTTAGTCGTGAGTCTGTAGAAAGTTACATCATTAGGACTTAAGCAGAGCTTTAGGGCAGCCACTAATCTTTGTCCCATAAACATAATGTAACTTTAATTAGCAGAGGTCTAATAAAAAAAATAATCAAAAGCAAAATAACAATTAGATAATCTAATTAAAATGCTATGCTTCTCTAAAGTTATGTAAAAATATGAGACCACCAGATTCATGCAGAAATATTTGAGAAAAACAATTCTATCCCTCTGCCTTATGCTCATAGTACATATAAACATCTTTCTTATAACCCTGTAAATATTCTATATAAGAATTTTCAATATTTTACAATATTGCTTGTATTTATATTATTGTTGTATTACTAATTCATTAAAGAAAATCTCACAAACAAACATTTAAAACAGTATGACATTCACATCTTTACTTCAAAGAATAGTCTATTGATAAGGCCTTGCCATTTAGGACATCAGTGATACTATTTTTATGCTTGGTCCATTATTCTGACTTTTTAAAAATGTAATCTTTTGGTAAAGGCCAAAGATCATTGAGTTTTCATATGATTTCCATATGGGATTTAGAATAGAGAATAATAGAGTTAAAAGGGACCTTGGGATTTAGAACATAGAATAATAGAATTAAAAGGGAGTTAAGCAGGAGACCCTATATCATTTCAGACAAATGGCTGTCCAGTTTCTTTTTGAAAGCCTTCAGTGATGGAGTATCCACAACTTCTGAAGGAAAGTTATTCCATTGGTTAATTGCTCTCACTTTTAGGAAATTTTTCCTTAGTTCTAGTTTGTTTCTCTCCTTGGTTAGTTTCCAGCCATTGTCTCTGTCTTGCCTTCCGGTGCTTTGAAAATAGGTTGACCCCCTCTTCTTTGTAGGAGCCTCTCAAATATTGGAACAGTGCTATCATGTCCCCCAACACACACCTGAAACCCTTTTAAAATACCAGATATGTTGGTTAATATCAAACACATCCTAATCATTATGGATCTGGCCAACAATACATATTCTCTTGATCTTACGTAATTGCAACATGGAAAAATGCTGTCCATGTAAAGTTCCTTCTGGTTGACTGCCAGTCTCCTCAGGAAAAAAAAAGATGATTATAAGGTAGTACAGGTAGTCCTCAACTTACAACCGCTCATTTAGTGAAAAGGTTACAACAGCCCTGAAAAAAGTGACTTATGACCAATTTTTTACAGTCATGTGATCAAAATTCAGACACTTAGCAACTGACTCATATTTATGACGACAGCAGTGTCCTGGGGTCATGTGATCATGTTTTGCAACCATATGACCGGCAGACAATGTGGAAGCCAGATGCACTTAACAACCTGGTTACTAAATTAACTGAATAGAATAGAGCTGGAAGGGACCTTGGAGGTCTTCTAGTCCAGCCCCCTTCCCAAGCAGGAGAACCTATACCATCACAGACAACTGTACTGATTCACTTAACAACTGTGGCAAGAAAGGTTGTAAAATGGGGCACAATTCACTTAACAACTCTCTCGCTCAGCAACGGAAATTTTGAGCCTAACTTGCTCCTAAATCAAGGACTACCTACCTGTGTAGTAAAGATACCGTATGTATTCAGCATATAGCTTATTCGTGCCACCTAGTGGTTGTCTGAAGTTTTGACGCCAGGTATATATGGCACTGTTATTCAAAATCTATAACCAAGTTTACAATCTGCATTAATTGCGCCTGTTTCTCCTTCTACCATTTAAACTCTATTGACTTAAAGACACGTTGCACTTTCAAATATTTTAAATATGTTTTTTTTTAAAAAAAAGACACATAGACATCATGAACCACTGCTGAGAGACAACGAGATGCATAGCTGAATAAGAAGCTGTTGGAAAGTTTAAAAAAAACCTCGGCGGATCTACTTCCGGCGCTCTAAGAAACTACTTCCTTTTTCCGACTTTCATTGATCTCCTAAGAGAGCGGAAGTGTTTTTGTTTTGGTGCCGCTGGGTACTGTGGGAAGGCCGGTGTCGTAGGTGCGCCAGCTCGCGGTGCGGGAGCCTCGAAGTGGGAGAGGCCCGAAGGGAGGCAGCGATCGGTTCCTGCTCGTCTGTCAAAGACCGGAGAGCGGGGCCCGTGGGACGTGCGGTATGTCCTTTGCCTTGCGCCCTTCAGCGGCATTGGAAGGGCTTCCATCTCCGCGCTTCCCGAGTTAATGGGTACTGTAGTCCCAGGAGAGAACTGAAGTGAACCTCCTGGAGCTTTCTTGCCTACCCGCCTGGAAAAAAAAAGCGAGCCGAGACAGCTGTATTCGGCTTTCCTTGGCCAACTTGCCCCTGCTGGATCCATAGGGAGATGGAGTGGCATCAGTGGTCGATTTTCAGCACCTCACTCGGAGTTTGTCTCTCTCCGTTTCTTGAACAATGCTACATTTTATGGGATTCCAACTCTCGGGGAGATTTGTAGAAGCAGGGCGTCCTGTTGCGAGTCCCGTGGGACTCGGTCGGTAATTGCCTCTTCACGGCGAGCCTCTGGCATCAGCTGCTGGTTCGCTTGAGATTCTTGTTTAAAAAAACAAGTTAATTGTAAAAGATGTCTGCTGTGGCCTTTCATCAAACTTAAATAGTTTGCCTTTTTAAAAAAATAATCTGTTTTCCTGTTTGCTATTCTCGGAATAAGAATAGAATAGACAGAGTTGGCTGAGATTTATCTGGCTGGCCATATTCTTTCAATAATTGTATTTCTCGGAGAGTTGAGTGCTGCTGTCTCCAACCTAGCTTTTATGCTGGCATGAATTCTGGGGTCTGAGGTCTGATACATCTAATGCATCACATTTGGGAAGTTGGCCTATGGCAGTTATTTCTACATTTCGGATCCCAGACCTCTTTTTAAATTCAACCTGCCCATAAAGCCCCTTTTAAAGATTATTTTTTTCCCCACTTTATATCTGCTTTTATAAATTTTGACCTTCAATAGACAGGCCATGT
>NW_015387020.1:98769-118850 GCF_001527695.2 Protobothrops mucrosquamatus | reverse complement strand
TTTTTTTTTTTTTTTTTTTTTTTTTTTTTTTTTTTACAAATGAAGCATTCCATGATGGCTCAATGAAATTTAATTATAAACGCAGTAGAAATTCCTACTGTTCAGGTCCCAACTTAAATGATAACACCTGCTGAGAAGGAAAAGAAATCAAAGCAGGATTTGGACATTTTTTAATTAAAATTATGCAGCAATGGCTACTTTGGGTTATCTTCTGGCATCTGTAAATAATTATCTTGATTTTTGATGTAATTCAACCCTATTTTACTAATATATTGTGAGGTAGAATATTCTTCCTCTTATTTAGTTCTTGAAATTTGCTTTTTAATTTTAGTAGCACAATTTTAAGCTTAATTAAATTAACACAAGCCAATTTTGTGTCTTTTAAGAAGCATTTGTACCTTTAAGTAATTCATTTTGCTGAGGATGTAACTTGATACACATATAAACATAAATTTTGCTCAGTTTAATTTAGAACAAACTTTATCTTGCCCACATATTTTCTTGGAAATGCATATGTATTATTTAGAATCAGGTTCTGTTGAATTCACTTATTTCTAGATAAATATGTAAGTCATTGGGATTTAATATAACTTGACTATGCATTTTTGTCTTTAAATGGCTTAAAGTTGTGGCATTTAATTTTTTTAAAATTTTACTTTGCTTTATTATATTTTGTTTTATGAGTTATAATTTTTCATGGAATGTTTGGATTGTGGGTTAAATTGAATGTTTCAAAAAGTGATTTAAAGGTTAGTCTAACATCTAAAAGTCTGCTAGGTTTTCATGAACAATTCTATGTTTGATAAAAATTCTGTAAGCCTGTAATTCATCTATTTCATTTTTTCTTAGATTTGTGTTCTTCTGAAAACCCTGGAACTCCTCTCTCTTGCTTGTGATCCATCCTGTAATCTGCAATCTGTCTGAAGGCCATAGCTCTAGAAAAAATATTTTCTTTTCTCCTTATAAAAACTAATTCCTCCCATAGCTTTAAAATTCATCTGGAAAATTCATATTTTATGTTTCTTGAGATTGGAATATTCAAGTACATTTTTGCAGACTAGACAGACATTGTAACAGTAAAAGAAATAGGATCTGTTCTATAACCATCAATGTAATTTTTACGAAACCATTAAGATGAACAGTTATATTAGAAAGAGGACCATTTTTTACCAGTGCCTACAATATAGATAAGCAGCTTACTTTCCTTGCAGGCTTTATTATTATTATTGTAGTTATGGCAGCTGCAACAATAGTTCATGATACTTCTGAAGCTGTAGAGCTTTGTGCTTCATATGGTTTATACCTTAAGCCCATTACAAAAATGACTATCAGTGTGGCACTTCCACAGTTAAAGCAACCAGGGAAATCCATTTCCAACTGGGAGGTAATGGAAAGATTAAAAGGAATGGTGCATACTCATCAGTTCTCAACACTACGGATTTCTAAAAGCACCATGGATTTCATCCGATTTGAAGGAGAAGTAGAAAATAAGTGCTTAGTTAAATCCTTCCTTGCATGTCTAGATGGCAAAACTATCAAACTTAGTGGCTTTTCTGATATTTTAAAAGTCCGTGCTGCAGAATATAAAATTGATTTCCCTACACGACATGACTGGGATTCTTTTTTCCGTGATGCAAAAGATATGAATGAAACTTTGCCAGGAGAAAGACCAGATACTATCCATTTGGAGGGCTTACCTTGCAAATGGTTTGCATTAAAAGACTCTGGCTCAGAAAAACCAAGTGAAGAAGCTCTCATTAAAGTATTCAGCAAATTTGGAGAAATACGTAATGTGGATATACCAATGTTGGATCCATATAGGGAAGAAATGACTGGCAGAAATTTTCATACATTCAGTTTTGGAGGCCATTTGAATTTTGAAGCCTACATTCAATATGAAGAATATGCAGGTTTCATCAAGGCTATGAATGCTTTGCGAGGGATGAAGTTGATGTACAAAGGTGAAGATGGCAAAGCGGTGGCTTGCAACATAAAGGTGATGTAGCGCTGAACTCTTCATTTTTGAAAAATCATTCAATTTCAGGCAGGTATTCTGCTAATTTCTGTTCAGAAACTATTTTTCCTCCAAGGGGTGAAAATAATAAAATGCAACATATTTTAGCAAGTCTTCAAAATTACTTATCAAATATTCATATATTAGCTTTCTACAAATAATCAAGCAGGTATCTGTTAAATTGCAAGAGATAGTAGAGGAAGTTTATAACTTTAAAAGGGTAATGTTCCAAATTTAAATGATAAAGTACATATTAAATATGCTGTCATCAGTTAACTATAAGTTTAGGAAATGCAAGTGAATTAAAAAGTATATTTTTCTAAGGAGGATATTTTAAAATACTATTGATAAATATCCATCTCTTAATGAATATAAATCCATTGTGCCATTTGAATATTTGCTTTTTGTATTTTTCCCTCTGTGTACATACTTTACAAGCAAAAGGGAAAAGCACTAATGGCATAAATCCAAAATGGTCAACTGTCTTCAGCTAGCAATCAGAACTTATTTATTTATTCTTCTCATGACTTGCAAGAGAGCTGTCCAAATGATATGATGTTTTTGGAAAGTCAGAGCAACACTTTTGGCCTCTTTTGGTTAGAGTTGGCTTACACATTGGAGAGGCTTATTTGGTCCTAAAAGCCTTCCATAGCAAAAAAAAATGCCCTAATTTTCTTTGAAGACTTTAGAGGTTTTATGATATGAAGATGGTGCCTTAAACGTTTGTACCCTTAAGGCACTATTTAGTCATCTGAAACTTCCAAAGTTGCAGAAAAGGCAAAATTTCATGTCTCCTACTTCAAGGTTATGTGTTTGTTGTAGGGATACTGTGGTTCTACACCTGGCTCTTGAGTAATTCATGAGTTATGTAGGCTGTGTGAAAATAGACAAAAATAGTTTTATGAAGAGCTGCCTCTAGATGAGATGGGCAGCACATAAATCTAATAAATAAATGAATAGTACTGTTACGTAAGTAGGCATTTCCCTTAGAATAGCTCAGGGGAGTCTCCTTGCAAAATGCACATTTGCCAGTAGTTTAAAATTTATATTAGAGACTCGGCTGTGGTAGCGATCACACTTGATTTAGAGGTTACCCTTTCTGTGTTTAGATTGTTTGCAGACATTAATTTGCATGATATACAGTTCTAAAAAAATGCATATAGTTTTCATTTAATGTTAATTGGGAATGGAAATTCCATTGAATGATATAATCATACGTTAAAAAAACATGTGACCATGACACTTAGTGACAGCAGTTCTGGCAGTCCTCATTGTATAGCTAAGTGGGCACATGACCAAAACTTGCGACTTATTGCCAGCTTCCACATTGATTTTTCTTGTTGGAAACTGGCAGAGAAGGTTGCAAATAGTGACCATAGAATGTTGCAATGCTCATAAATATGAAGGCCAGTCGTAATTAATGAACAATATTTCAGCGCCAAGTTCGAGCAGTTGTTGAACAAGTGGTCATTAAATGAGGACCATCTGGACTCATTTGCAACTCCCACTAAATTCAATAGAGTTTCTCAAGATAAATGTGCATAAGTTTGAAGACAGGTTGTTTGATAGAGCCATACCCATATGTTAAGACCACAGTAGCAGGCACATATGACAGGGCCTTTTCTATAGTGCCCTCAGTCTTAGGTGCATAGTTTTATTAGAGACTTAGCTGCGCTCAAATGGATTGTAAAAGGCAGTACATTTCAATGTATTATTAAATTTCTGGATGGTACTCTGTATGGTTTAATATTTTAATTAAAACTGTTTTTCTTATTTTAGTTGGAATTATATTTGAAGCTGGTTTATTTGATCTACATATAATAAATTTCTATTTCAAATTCCTATTTTACATGACATTGATAATTTAGAAATAGTTCAACATATTTTAAAATATTAGGTTAAAAACTTTTACAGCTATTTTGAACACCATTAAAATAGATGGAGGCTGATGGCACAATTAAAAAAAGAATAAAAAGTGCTCTATTAAAAAAATCAAGGTCTCTCTTTCTCCCACAGTAAATAAATTCATTTGTTAATTTAACTGGTTATAAATATCATTGGTTATAAATATCAATAGCCATTTATGTAATGGCTATTGATTGAATAGTTGCACTGAAAAAGGATTATTTTCATAGTATTGTTTAAAATTCTCTGTCCTGCTCTGAGTTAGTTCAGTGTAGTACTGTTTTAATCCAGATCTGATCTGAGGTTCTTTAATAAAAAATTTTTTTACCTACGTCTGTAAAGGTTTCATTTGATTCCACAAAACACCTGAGTGATGCATCAATTAAGAAACGTCAGCTGGAAAGACAGAAGCTCCAAGAGCTTGAAAAACAAAGAGAAGAGCAAAAACGTAAAGAAAAGGAAGCAGAGGAAAGACAAAAAGAGGAAGAAAGGTAGGTGTCAATCTTTCATAGGAAATATTATAAATACTAGATTATAAACTTTGCCAAATCTTTGCCAAATTTATATGTATATTGGAGGTGGTATGTGTGTTTGTAGACTCTGAAGATATTTCAAACTAATTTATATTTCATGAGATGTATAGGAAAATATATTTTCAGATATTGTAATCTGGCCAGTTACAGATCTAAATTAATATGTTAGAAAAATTCTATGCATATGTCAGCTATCAGCATAATATACTATTAGCTTTTACACATTAAAATAAAGTAAATCTATCTCAGTAAACGTATCTCAGTGTACCAGATATTTTCTTATACATATAATTAACCTGAGATATTAAATCTAGGTTGATTTCTATCATCCATATGCATGTATTTAAGGTATTATAAAGTTCACTGAGGTCTACTGTTGAACATATTCAGAATACAGAAGCCTCCAATCATTTGTAAGGCTAGTTTTGACAATAGTTCCATTGGGATTCCATTTTGTAAGTGGCATGAAAATTGCTCATATTCTCTATTTTTTACCTGTTTGTCATAATGCAAATTTAAATATAAAATCATGAGAAACACAAAATCTGTATGTTATTTGCAGAAATGACATGATACGTTGGTTCTCACCATATTTTCTTTAGTAGAAAAACAATAAGTCTGTATGCCTTAGGCTAGAATAAGGCAAATTATTGTTATATATTAGATTTGATATAAAATGTATAGAAAGATATAAACTTGAGACAATTCAATTAAGGCTGATAAAACAATTTTACATTGCCTTAACCTTCAAATGAATATGTTTGAATTTCAAATATAAGTAATAGTAGTTTTCTGCTTGAAACATGAACACCTGAAATTGTAACATAATATGCCTTTCTAGGAAACAGAAGGAACTTGAAGAGTTAGAAAGAGAGAGAAAAAGAGAAGAAAAATTGAGGAAGAGAGAGCAGAAACAAAAAGATCGCGAAATACGTCGAAACAAGAAAAGACTTGAAAAACTTCAAGCTGAAGAGCAAAAAAAATTACAAGAAAAAATAAAACTAGAAGAGAGGAAGCTGCTTTTAGCTCAAAGAAATCTTCAGTCCATTAGACTAATTGCTGAATTACTGAGCAGAGCCAAGGTAGCTTTTTTTCTTCAGTTTTTTAATAAAAAAATGCCCTGCACTCCAAGAAAAGAATATTTGTAGTGGCATATGTTAAATATGTACCTATAATTTAACTAAAGACATGCATATCATTTGTCAGATGCTTCTGATTTCCTGTTTTTTCCAGTTGTAAAAGTCACTATACCAGTTACTGATTTTTATGTAAGCACTGGGTTTTTTTCTCTAGGCTAAATCTCCTGTCTCCTTTTTTCCTTTCTTGTTTGGAGGATTAATATGCCAGTTGTGTTTTCTTATATAACAAAATCAATCCAATTAAAAGCGGAGGGGCAAAAGGGGCAAACATCAGGATTGGATATCAAAGTCCTCTCTCTTCTAGAATTTCCATTGTTTCAGTTTCCTCAACTGTGGTCATCAAAACTACTTGATTGAGTACAGTATACAAGAGTTCAACCCATATTATAATCTTGTCATTATATTAAGGAGTTTTTGGTTAAGAAAACCTAATTTGTCAGCTTCATAGTATCAGATTGTCCCTACTTTAGGATGTGAATACTATAATGGTATTATATGAAGTATTGAAATTCTAGCAATGCCTTCTAACAATTTTGTCAGAAAGAATAAATCCACTCAGGTAACGTGATGACATCCCTTGATGGAGATTTCTTAAAATCTCTTCATGTAAAAGTATAAGGAGTAAATAAACTTTCAGTCTGATGTCTGAGGTTGATTCATGTTAATTCCTAGGCACTGCTTTAGGATGATCTATCTCAGGAGCAATTGAATTTTATTTACACTTTATATAGATCAAAAACTTGTTTTAGATTTATTAAATAAATATGCTTGTTTATTACATTCTTTTTTTGAACTTATGCAGTTGATTTTATTATGGAAAGTATATATTTCTTTTTCTTCAATATTGGTAGGTAGTAAAGCTTTTGGAAAAGGAACATAGTGAGGAAAAAATCCGCCTTCAGCAGTTGGAAGAGAGGAGAAAACTGCAAGAGGCAGAACTCCGACGAGTAGAGGAAGAAAAAGAAAGAGCTCTTGGACTGCAGAGGAAAGAAAGGGAATTGCGAGAGAAATTGCTCAACAACCTTATGAGCAAAAAAATGGAAATAATTCCTGTGAAAAAGTCCGACCCTAATATAGTGCAGTCTCCCACTTGGAAAAACCTTGCAAGTGTTCCCCATTGCATCACATCTACCTCAGAGCAGTCCATCTTGTCTCGACCACTCCACATTTGTCAAAGCAGCATAGCAGCTAATGAAAATTTCCCTCATCCAAAGTACTTAAATGGGAGCGTCCATGAGGAAGATCTTCAAGACACTATGATCAATATTAACAACAAGGATAAGGTTTCTGACGAAAATAGTTTGGGTGTCCTTTCCAATGTACCTGCAAATCAGCAACACAACAGCACATTGGATCATGAGAAGATCCTTTATAAGAACTCCCTCATAGAACAAGGCAAATGCAACAGAGAGCCAAGCAAGGGGAGAAGTCATTCATACAGAGACAGTGACGTTTGTAATCACCAGAGCAAAAATAAAATTGAAAAAAGCAGACACAGAAGAGACTTAAGTAGTGAGGATGAGAAATGCAGAAAAGATAGGCACCCTTATAAAAAACACTCTAGAAAGAGTAGCAGTCCTCACCAGAGGAGCCCAAATTTGGAATATACACAACAGAGAAAGACATTTAGTAGCAACAGAGACCAGGATAAAAGAGACCACAGCCATAAGAGGACCGGGAAGAAACAGAAACATCTGAAGAGATCTTTGAGCAACCAAAGAAGTAGGTAATAGAGGAGTTATCTTTTTCTAAGGGCTATTTTGGAAAAAGAACTGCAGTAATCTCTGCTTTGCCTATCTCGCAGAGAGAAAGGAAATTGAATTTTTTACTTGAATGATTTGAAGAATTAAAGAATTCATAACTACTCTTTTCAAAACATCTTTTTGTGACTTAATTGTCAATGGTTTCTTAGCTGTCAATTTTTATTGTTCTTGCTCACGTTGAAACCGTGATAGATTACTTTCACTTATTTCTAGTATCCAGTTCTTTTTATTGGTAATGACTGTAATCATAGCAGTTTCTGTTTAGAAATCGGCATGTATATATTTCTAATAAGAACTGTAAACTTGATGAGTTACTACATACTTGATTCATTAGAACTCAGTAATTCCATGCAGGATTTTATGCTATCTCAACAGGTGCTAGATGCAACCATATTTTTATATAGTGCTGTGATGTCTTCTTTGCTATTTTTGCCAACTGCATTATTTCCTGACCTTGAAGGTCATGATGTTTATTCTTTTACATGTTTTGAAGCTCTGCTACATTTCAAAGCAAGTATCCAACATTTGGGTGGGAAGGGTACTTCCAAGAAAGTAGATTACAAAATTTTTGATGTATCAGTATTTGATTTTCCCCCCCATAAATGGAGTTTTGAGGCATCTATATTTGAAGAAGGGCCTTTCAGCTAAGTAATATATATGTGCGTGATGTTCAGGTTCAAAGTTATATTTTCTCCTTTTAAAACATCTTTGCTTCAAGAAATGAAGCTCAGGAATTTCCCCAAAATATTTTCATAGTGCAAACCAGCTTTCTTACCATTTAATGGTAAAACTGCAAAAGCCATTGCCAGTGAATACAAACTGCTTTGTGTCTGGAAATAATAAAGATCTATACATACTTCATTAAATCTGACTTTGCTTGTGTTTGAAGTATTATTGACTTCTATAGAATGCTTAACATAAATTTGAATTTTGCTGTATTTGTACTGCTTTACTGTATTTCTAAAATAGAGTTGCAGAGTCTGGCATTGGGGCTGCACTTAATTATGAAAATGGTTTTGGCTTGCAGGGACTCCTGGATTTTAGAAATGATGTCATTGGATGGGGAGGTCAGATGTTAATTCTGAGAGAATTAATTAAGCTGCTGAAAACCAGTCATTTGGCAGCATAATCTAAAAACTGAGAACTATTAAAATCAGAGGTCTCTATCCAAAGAACACATCAAGGAATGTGAAAAGGAAAAGCAAGGGCAATGGCAGCATGTCACACAAAGAAGAAAAAAATATGAGAAGATAGCCCCTGCCTTCTCTAGAATTGTGCAATCGATTTCATATCCTCCCCCAGGAAGTACACACACAGACATCTGAAGAAAGGACTTCATTAGGTGTTCCAGTGATGATAAGTAAAGTAGCTCAGACTTCCCAAAGGAAAAATGGGTCTGATCAATAAAGGTTCTGAAGGCTAAAATCGTATAACGAACAATTGAGGGAGCTAGGTATTTCTTCTTTTTTTTAAAACAAATTTTATTGGTTTTTTAGTTTTTTAGAACAACATATTCAGGACACACCGTGGTGCTGGGGTAATCAAACAGCCCAAAACAAAACATATATACATAATACAATCAATACATCAAATATTCCCTCTCTTTTTCCCTCCAATAGCATAGTATATTTAAAATATCCAATTCTAGCTTAAGTGTATTCAACCTGAACCTGTTTTTAAGCTTCATTAGTTTACAATACCATAATCAAATTAACTTTAAATAAAAACATTTTCAATTCAACTATCCCTTCCACGTATGTTCTACTTTCTTAATTTTATCAAGATCTTATTTACTTCTTCCATTAATCTCCCTTATTTGGAGTAAAAAATTAATCTGTCCTGTGCCTATCAAATCCATCAATTAATCAATCTCTTCAAGCTAGAAAAATAATATCATACCTTAAATCATGTCATATAATTTTCATAGAAATAAACCTCAGATTCTAAAAAAAGCATTCTTAATATTCTAAATTGTCTTTAATCCATTATATAAAAATATCTCATTTTAAGCAAAATTATTAATCTATCCTAAACACATCTAAGTATATGTATTTATCAATCTATTCTGTGCGTATCTAATCTTTCAATTAATCTCTGAGCTGACAAATTAATATCAAACCTTAAATCATTTCAATTCATTAAGTCATAGCTAAACATCCATGTTATAAAACAAACAAGTCATCTTATTGAATTAACATTCAATTAATTATTAATTCACTCCAACTCTAGAACATCTTTTTACTTCAAACTCATGATCTCAGTCCTTACATCAGTCCATAGTTCTAGGTTGCCTTTAATCCAATTTAAAAAACTTTAAATTTCATTTTTCAATCTTATTCTAGCTTTCCTCTTTTGCCAAGTAGGTTTCCATAATAAGGCTTCCCTTCCAGAAGATAGGTCTCTTTTTGTTGCTTGTAGTGTCACTTGATTCAATGCAGGCCGTCTTGATCTCTGGTTTGATCCTCTATTTTTCTTGTCCATAGGGCCTCGTTGCTTCAAAAGTTCAAAATTCAGTCTTTGCTTTTCCTGGTCTTGCTTGTAGGGCAAAGTAAAATTCTCTTTATCCTCAGTTAAGTCCTCTTCTTGTATAATCTGTTTTGTGGAGTAGTCAAGTGCAATCTGAGAGTCAGTTTTAAGTTTTAAAGTAGAGATTCTGGCTCTTAGTTTTATAGTAGCCTCTTTTATTGTAGTACATATTTCTTCTTTAGCCTCATAGATCTTTTCCAGTATAAGTTTACAGTTTAAGTGTGGTTGAGGCTTCTCCATTTTAGCAATAGTTGAAAAAAAAATCCTTTTCCTTTTTAGTGAAAGTTAAAATTGAACATTGTCCACCCCCACAGATCACACAGCTAGCTCAAATTATCTTTTCTCTTGAAAAACAGTTTGAAGGCCAAAACCATCTNATCTCCAGATAGACTAAAATCCAATATTAATTTTTGACCAGTAGGTGTCCTCAGTAAGCTAAAAAGACTTCTTCAAACACCATTTTTTTTCTTTTTTCTATTTTTTAAAGGAAGAATAGAACAAAAAATACTCTGCCGATATAATACCGCTCCAAAAAACACAAAAAACAGTTTTTTCTGCAGCTCAATGTAGGTAGAGATAGAATATAGTCTTTAAATGAATATTGATTTGTTTTTTCTGTCCTTTTATAAAACGTGTTTGTTCCCACGATTACCAAAGCCGCTTTCTCCAGACGGGGAAATAATAGCACAAACAGCTTCTACAGGCAAAAACAGCATGGGGTGTGGGGAGGAACAAAAGGGGTCTCACCCGGATCATCCGCGGTGGGTCTTTAACGCTTAGATGACGATGTGACTTTCGGTTGGTGCAGCAGGGTGATCGGCCATCTTACAGGCTGATCTTTGCTCCGTCGGCCCTAAGGAGATAGCTGGAGACTTGGGGGGAGCTGCCACCCTCCCTATCTACCAGCAAGCCTCCTCCTCGGTGGTCGCCCCTCCAGGGCGACTTTTGACCCCCTGGGGGGTCTACCGGTGAAGGAAACTCCGGACAGCACAGAGACAAGTCTCCAGGCACAACCGGTGTCGCCGCGTTCCGGAACCGGAAGTCTAGGTATTTCTATTAAAGAGAAGAATTACGGGTTATTAGCATATGGCATTGTTAATTAGCCAGAAGCTACAATGCAATTTCATTGACTGCCATGATACTAGCTTTGGTGTAGGAAAAGTTTGTGTACTTTCCATTATGCACCATAAGAGAGCGAGCTGGCTTCGTACCAGAAAGACAAGCGGCTCTTCCTGTAGTGTCATCCAGGCCTACTCCCTTCTCGGAGCCATCTCGTAAATGGGCACTGCAACTGGGAAGGTTCAGAGAGCATTCTGACGAGCACCAGCTCGTCCCCCCCTCCACCAAAGTGGTACCTATTTTATCAACAACAACAACAATAATAAGTTGGAAGGGACCTTGGTGGTCACCAAGTCCACCTCCCTGCTCAAGCAGGAAAACCCTATACATTTTGGACTAATGACTGTCCAGTCTCTTCTTAAAAACTTCCAGTGTTGGAGCATTCACAGCTCTGGAGGCAGGTTGTTCCACTGGTTAATTGTTCTAACTGTCAGGAAATTTCTCCTTAGTTCTAGGTTGCTTCTCTCTTTGGTTAATTTTCCATCCATTGCTTCTTGTCTTGCCTTCAGGTGCTTTGGAGAATAGCTTGACTCCCTCTTCTTTGTGGCAACCCCTGAGATATTAGAACACTGCTATCATATCACCCCTCATCCTCTTCATTAAACTAGACGTACCCAATTCCAGCAACCATTCCTTTTATGTTTTAGCCTCCAGTCCCCTAATCATCTTTGTTGCTCTTCTCTGTACTCTTTCTAGAGTCTCAACATCTTTTTTACATCGTGGTAACCAAAACTGGATGCAGTATTCCAAGTGTGGCCTTACCAAGGCATTGTAAAGTGGTATTAACACTTCATGTGATCTTGATCCCTCTGTTAATGCAGCCTAGCACTCTGTTAACTTTTTTTGGTAGCTGCAGCAAGCTGCTGGCTCATATTTAAGTGTTTGTCAACTAGGACTCCGAGGTCCCTCTCACAGTTACTATTGAGCAAGATACCACCTATACTATACCCGTGCATTTGGTTTTCTTGCCTAAATGTAGAACCTTACTTTTTCACCATTGAATTTCATTTTGTTAGATAACGCCCAATGTTCAAGTCTGTCAAGATCCTTCTGTATCTTAAGCCTATCTTCTGGAGTGTTGGCTATTCCTGCCAGCTTGGTGTTGTCTGCAAATTTGATGAGTTCCCCATCTATCCCCTCATCCAAATCATTGATGAAGATGTTAAATAGTACTGGGCCCAGAACAGAGCCCTGGGGCACCCCACTACACACTTCCCTCCATGTAAATGCAGTTCCATTGAGGACCACACGCTGAGTATGGCCGGTCAGCCAGCTACAAATCCATCTGGTGGTGATGCTGTCTAACCCACATTTTTCTATCTTATCAAGTAGTAGGTTGTGGTCTACTTTATCAAATGCCTTACTGAAGTCCAAGTAAATTATGTCCACAGCATTCCTCTGGTCCACTAATTTTGACACCTGGTCATAGAATGCAATAAGATTTGTCTGGCATGATCTGTTTTTGACAAACCCATGTTGGCTTTTGGTAATGACTTTTTTTGCCTCTAGGTGTTCGCTGATTCGTTGTTTGATTATCTTTTCCAGAATCTTCCCAGGTATTGCGGTCAAGATGATGGGTCTGTAGTTTCCTGGATTCATTTTTTCCCCTTTTTTGAAGATGGGAACTACATCAGCTCTTTTCCAGTCTGGTAGTTCCCCAGTGCTCCAGGATCTTTGAAAGATATATAGTTCAATGGTTCTGAGATCACATCTGCCAGTTCCTTCAGAACCTTGGGGTATAATCCATCTGGTCCTGGTGATTTGAACTCATCTAGGGTGGACGGGCTCACTTACCATTTTCTTGCCTATCTTAACTTGTGTTTCTAATCTGCTTTTTACGGTACTGTTTTTGATGGTTGGACTGTTTTTTCCCTTTGTGTAAAGACGGGTGCAAAAAATGAGTTAAGAAGTTCTGCTTTCTCCCTGTTGCTTGTCACCTTCTTGCCACTAATGGACCAATCATTTTCTTAACATCTACTTGCCTAGAACATACTTTCGAACTGTTAGGTGGATAGAAGCTGAGGTGAGTTACCAGAACCACTGGAGCAGAAACCATCTCCAGCATCATTAAGCCACTGAGCCATCCCACCTCTTCTAAGATTAGGGATGATAGGATAGCTGTCTTCCTGTACTTGAGGGATGATAGGGATAATAGGATAGCTGTCTTCCTGTCACAGAGAAGAGAAGATTGACTTATTCCAAAGCACCAGAGAGCAGGA
Organism: Protobothrops mucrosquamatus; assembly: GCF_001527695.2. Lineage (NCBI taxonomy): Eukaryota > Metazoa > Chordata > Lepidosauria > Squamata > Viperidae > Protobothrops > Protobothrops mucrosquamatus. The sequence continues at coordinate 105,632 of NW_015387020.1, read as the reverse complement.
GAAGAAGTAATGGGTGGAAGCTTGTTAAAAAGAGATCGAACCTAGAATGCAGGAGAATATGTAATTATAATTTCCTTCTATTTCCAATAATTTCTAGAGTTTCTTTTAAATAGGCCCTTTAGAATTCTATAAGGTAGAAAACTTGTTACCTCTTGGTAGCAGTGCAGCTGCAGATAGTTTTCTTTGTGCCAACCAAGCTCTGCACTTCTCAACTTACTATTTTAAAGATAGTCTAATATTTTCTAAAATTAAGTTGGAGATCTAAGCACCAACCACTGTTAGAAAATGAAAATATGAGTGGCAGCAGCATATGGTCTAATTTGCAAATATACTTTCAAGTCTATAAAAAAAATGGACATACAGCAGAGCTGATTATATCCTGAGGACCTAAAGAGAGTATTAGGGAGCAGTTTATCTGACTTGACACAAGCATGCACACATTGTAACCATTTTGTAAAACTATAGCAGTGATGGCGAACCTTTTAGAGACTGAGTGCCCAAACCACAACCCAAAACCCACTTATTTATTGCAAAGTGCCAGGGCCGCATCAGCATTGTGGTGCCTTCATGGGGGGGCAGAGAGGTGCCTCTGAGGGCTGCCTCTGGCACGCAAAAACCAAGGGCACAAAAACGGCCATGCCATGGGGTGCAGATACAAGGCGCTGCACCATGCAAGAACGGGGCAGGGCTAGTGAGTATCACGCAGGCACTAGCCCTGCCCCATTTGCAGCACATGCGTGCTCACGGCCCCATGCATGCATGCATGTAAAATGCTTCCCCTCCCTTTTCTTCCAGTCCACCAATCAACAATGATTGGTGACTGCTCTACCACCTCTACTCGAGCTTGCTAGTCGGCCGCTTCGCCTCCTTTGTGCTGGGTGGGGCTCCTGCTCCGGGCGGCAGTGGTGGCCTGATGCACCTGCTGCTGGCGGTGCGTGTGCCAACAGAGAGGGCTCTGAGTGCCGCCTCTGGCATGCGTGCCATAGGTTCGCCATCACTGATCTATAGCATTATCTAAATGTATCTTCCACCCCAAAAAAATTCCTTATTGCCAATAGAGGTCTGCTTTTGAGCGGCAATCATGTAATATATGGGATCAAAGCATGTTCTGATTTTCTTGGCTGAAAAAATTTCACAGTTTTAAAATTTGTGGAATTCTGGAAGCTTTTTGTTGGAGAGGAGCCAAAAGAATTTTCATGTGTTTAAAACAGTCCAACACTCAACACTTTGTATGTGTCTTCAACTTCTATAATGTTGAATATTGTACCATCATAAGATTATCCAACTTTATTATTATTATTATTATTATTATTATTATTATTATTATTATTATTATTATTATTATTATTATTAGTAGTAGTAGTAGTAGTAGTAGTAGTAGTAGTAGTAGTAGTAGTAGTAGTATGTTGCTGTCTGAAGGAAGAGTCAGAGCATTCCTACTATATTCCCAGAAGCTAATTCTGAGATCTTGAATTGGTTTAAAAAAGAGCCAAGTGGTTGCTAGTGGTTAAAGTGTATCCTAACACTTTATTCAATGTTACATTCATGCTGCTGCTTCAAATCAAATATTCATATTCCTGGTAACAGTATTGCTGCTCTTTTTGTTTTTTAAAAGGATTATTTTTTAATTTAAACTGTTTAAGCTTTCTTACTTACTTTTAACCTAAATAACCTTTATTGAACAAACCATTATGTACTAGAAAGATTTTTCTTTCATTTTCATATCTGGCTTTCAGATAAAAAGTGCTATTAATACAAGTGCAATTTTGAATGCCTAATCCAAGATAAATGAATAAACTTTCCAAGAGTCATCAGAATACCAGTATTATTTCACATAGTTATCTACTGTGTAAAACAATTCTACAAAACTAATTGATGCAGTAATTCTAATACTATCCTGATAATAATACAGATTTGAACATAGCAACAAAAGGATGGTTAAGGGCAAAGATCCTGATGGTCTGCCAGGTTATTATGCTTACAAATTGAAAGTATGCAACATTGTATAAATTACTTTTGAATCTCAATGTTTATCAGCTTGTGACTATCCTGGAGTACTGGGGAACTACTAGAGGACTGGAAAAGAGCTGATGTAGTTCCCATCTTCAAAAAAGGAAAAAAATGTATCCAGGAAATTACAGACCTATCAGCCTGACCTCAATACCTGGGAAGATTCTGGAAAAGATAATCAAACAACGAATCAGCGAACACCTAGAGGCAAACAAAGTCATTACTGAAAGCCAACATGGGTTTGTCAAAAACAGATCATGCCAGACAAATCTTATTGCATTCTTTGACCAAGTGACAAAATTAGTGGATCAGAGGAATGCTGTGGATATAATTTACTTGGACTTCAGTAAGGCATTTGATAAAGTAGATCACAACCTACTACTAGATAAGATAGAAAAATGTGGGTTAGACAGCATCACCACCAGATGGATTCGTAGCTGGCTGACCAGCCGTACTCAGCGTGTGGTCCTCAATGGACCCGCATCTACATGGAGGGAAGTGTGCATTGGGGTGCCCCAGGGCTGTTTTCTGGGCCCAGTGCTCTTCAACATCTTCATCAACGATTTGGACGAGGGGATAGATGGGGAATTCATCAAATTTGCGGATGACACCAAGCTGGCTGGAATAGCCAACACTCCAGAAGACAAGCTTAAGATACAGGAGGACCTGGACAGACTTGAACACTGGGCGCTATCTAACAAAATGAAATTCAATGGTGAAAAAAGTAAGGTTCTACATTTAGGCAAGAAAAACCAAATGTACAGGTATAGTATAGGGGGTACCTTGCTCAATAGTAGTAACAGTGAGAGAGATCTCGGAGTCCTAGTGGACAATCACTTAAATATGAACCAGCAGTGTGCTGCAGCTGCCAAAAAGGCCAACACAGTGCTGGGCTGCATTAACAGAGGGATAGAATCAAGATCACGTGAAGTATTAATACCACTTTACAATGCCTTGGTAAGGCCACACTTGGAATACTGCATCCAGTTTTGGTCACTACGATGTAAAAAAGACGTTGAGACTCTAGAACAGTGGTGGCGAACCTTTTAGAGACCGAGTGCCCAAACTGCAACCTGAAACCCACTTATGCATTGCCGGGTGCCGGGGGCGTGGCCACAGCATGGGCGTGGTCAAGTGGGTGTGGCCACTGAATGGGTGTGGTCAAGTGGGCGTGGCCACCTCGACGTTGCTCCTGGGGAGAGATGCCTGTGGGGACTGGGCAGGATTGGGGGCGATCCAGGGGTTCTCTGGCGGGTGAGGCAGTGAAATGGCATGGAGGTTATAGGTTTCCTGGCTCAGAAATAAACAGAACAATTAAATCAGTTTTAAGAGAATAAATGGCAATAAATGGAAGTATCAAACCAGTTTTAAGGGAATAAAAGGAAATAAATGGAAGTATTAAATGAGTTTAAACAATAAATGGAAGTATCAAACCAGTTTTAATGGAATAAAAGGAAATGAAGTATTAAACCAGTTTAAACAATAAATGGAATAATCAAACCAGTTTTTAAAAGGAAATAAATATCAGCAAACACGACGAATGCTTTAACCAAATTTTTGTAGCCCAGATGTGATAGCCTCCTCAGAGATTACATTCATATTTGTGCAGTTGTGCATTAGAATAGCATAAAATGTTGGTTTCAAATAATTTTACTGTGCAATTGATAAACAGTATAGCAATGCAAATCTGTCAGGATCCAAACTGTTCATTATCACAATTTTTTTCTGGGCTTTTTTCCCCTTATATTTTGTTTAGTATATTCTACATATGGTAGTATTTTGCAGGAGAATATTCTTACTGATGTTTCTTTAAGCAAGAATACTTAAAGCTAACCGGGCTCCTGATGACCAGCTGAGCGGCGGCCTCCCCCCAGAGCTGCTGGCGTGGCCGGGCCACGCGCCTTCCCCCCCCATGAATGTCGAGCCCACAGGGGCTTGACAGGTGGGCTGAGCAAGGTGGTTGCGAGATGAGAAATGGCAGTGCTGGGCGCCGCAAGATGCCAGTGCCGGCGGGGCGTTCCGGGGCCTCTGGGCCGGGCTCTTTGGCCTCAGCTTCCCCCAGTGGCTGCCGCCTCGTCCGCTCGGCGGCAGGTCAGAGACGGGGTGGGGCGGGCTGCGCGAGGCGGGGTGGGCTGCGCGATTACGAGAAATGCCGGCGCCAGAAGATGCTGGTGCCGGCGGGGTGTTCCGGGGCTGCTGGGCCGGGTCCACTGCGGCCAAACAGTGCAAACTTAGCGGCAGGCCGGACACGGCGCGGGACGGGCTGCGCAAGGCAGAGCAGGCTGCGAGATTACGAAAAATTGACGCAAAACTTACCGCTTTTGCTCTGCTCTCGCTCGCTTTCGCTTTCTGCCGCGTGCTTCCCTCTTTTATAGTACCCTGCAGCATGCGCAGAGCGCAAAAGAGCTACGCATGCGCAGAGAGGAGCGAAGTGGCAATGGTTCGCGTGCCATCAGTGACGCTCTGCGTGCCGCCTGTGGCACACGTGCCATAGGTTCAACACCACGGGTGTAGGGTTTCCTGCCTGAGCAGGGGGTTGGACTCGATGACCTCCAAGGTCCCTTCCAACTTTATATTTAAAAATAAATAAATAAATAAATTTAGGAAGTTAAAATTGTCATATTTTATTCCATTTAACTTTAGGGCTGAAGAATGCCTTGGATTCATTTTCTGACATGATTTGGGGCATAAAAATAGCTCCTGTCTGCAACACATTGAAGTGGCTAGTCTTTCTGAGGATCAGGTCATCCCAGGAACCAGCTGTTTTAATGTCACAGATGCAATATTTGCATGTTCCTAAGCATTTTTTTGGAGATCAAAAACTGCATGGCCCTAGCAAAAATATTTATCTTCAAGCACCGCCTTAATATTTTTCATGCTAAAAGTCCAAAGCCGATTTTGCAACAATATTTTCTCAACTAACTCAACTAACCTTCATTCCAGAAGAGGCCATGAGAATTGAAATATTTATTTACAGTATATAGTCAGTGGTGGGATTCAGCTGGTTCGCACCACTTCTGCAGAACCGGTAGCTAATTTTCTGTTGCCCAGGCCCAGAATGGACTTCCAGAAGCGGCATTCACACAGAAAACCGGTTCTTCACATATTTGAATCCCACCACTGTATATATTCATTCATCCATCAAATTTATACAGCAGCCCATCTCATGAAAAATTGACTTTGGGCACCATACAGCAAGACTATAAAACAGTTAATATATAAACATAATTAGAGGTAATCCTCAACTTACAACAGTTTGTTTAGTGACCATTCAAAGTTACAACGGCACTGAAAAAATGGAACTATGAACATTTTTCACCCTTATGACCATTGCAATAGCCATATGGACATGTGATCAAAATTTAGGTGCCTGGCAACTGACTCATGTTTATGACAGTTGCAGCATCCTGGGATCACGTGATCACCTTTTGCAACTTTCTGACACGCAGTCAATGGGGAAGCCATATTCACTTAACAACTGTGTTACTAACTTATCAACTGCAGTGATTCACTTAACGATTGCAAGAAAGATTGTAAAATGGGGCAAAACTCACTTAACAAATGTCTCACTTAGCAACAGAAAGTTTGAGCTCAATTGTGGTCGTAACTCAAGAACTACCTGTATTGCAAAAATTAAAAGGTCACAAGAACTAAGGTAGAACAACAGATATTAATAACAATGGAGCATACCTCCCAGGACTGATGTCATAACAAGGTCTTGAAAAACTTCCAGAAACCCAACAGGGATAGAGCCAGCCTCACTTTGGAGGGGGGAACGGGGGAGGAGTGCCTGGCTCATGTTTGTGACATTGCAGCAATCTATGGGCACATTATGCAAAGGCAATGGGGAAACCAACAGGAAATTGCAATTGTGTGGTCCTCACTTAGCAATGGCAATTGGGGCTGCTGGAACTGACATCAGTAAGCTGTATGGTCACATGTTTCTTTTTCAACTTACAATGCATTGCTCAACAATGGGATTTCTTTTCCCAATTAATATAGATAAATGAAGATTACCTATATGTATTAGTGCCGCTTTATAAAACCCTAGTAAGACCACACCTGGAATACTGCAACTAATTTTGGTCACCATGCTACAAAAAAGATGTTGAGACTTTGGAAAAAGTTCAGAGAAGAGCAACTAAAATGAACAAAGTCTTGGAGCCTAAAACATATGAAGAATGGCTGCAGGACTTCGGTTTGGCTAGTCTAAAGAAAAAAAGAGACAGGGGTGACATGATAGCAGTATTCCAGTATTTGTGGGGCTGCCACAAAGAAGAGGGGGTCAAATTATTCTCCAAAGCACCAGAGGGCAGGACAAGAAACAATGGTTGGAAACTGACCAAAGAGAGAAGCAACCTGGAATTAAGGAATTCCTAACAGTGAGGACAATTAACCAGTGGAACAGCTTGCCTTCAGAAATTGTGGGCACTCCATCACTGGAGGTTTTTAAGAAGAGACTAGACAGTCACTTGTCTGACTGGCTGACCGGCCGTACTCAGCTTGTGGTCCTCAATGGAACCGCATCTACATGGAGGGAAATGTGTAGTGAGGTGCCCCAGGGCTCTGTTCTGGGCCCAGTGCTCTTCAACATCTTCATCAACGATCTGGACGAGGGGATAGATGGGGAACTCATCAAATTTGCAGACGACATCAAGCTGGCAGGAATAGCCAACACTCCAGAAGACAGGCTTAGGATACAGAAGGATCTGGACAGACTTGAACACTGGGCGCTATCTAACAAAATGAAATTCAATGGTGAAAAAAGTAAGGTTCTACATTTAGGCAAGAAAAACCAAATGTACAGGTATAGTATAGGGGGTACCTTGCTCAATAGTAGTAACTGTGAGAGG
>NW_015387020.1:93520-98755 GCF_001527695.2 Protobothrops mucrosquamatus | reverse complement strand
TCAGGGGCTGCCACAAAGAAGAGGGAGTCAAGCTATTTTCCAAAGCGCCTGAAGGCAGGACAAGAAGCAACGGGTGGAAACTAACCAAAGAGAGAAGCAACCTAGAACTAAGGAGAAACTTCCTGACAGTTAGAACAATTAACCAGTGGAACAACCTGCCTCCAGAAGCGGTGAATGCTCCAACACTGGAAGTTTTTAAAAAGAAACTGGACAGCCATTTGTCTGAAATGGTATAGGGTTTCCTGCCTGAGCAGGGGGTTGGACTAGATGATCTCTAAGGTCATTTCCAACTTTATCATCATCATTATTATTATTAAATGGTATAGATTCTCCTGCTTGAGCAGGGGGCTGAATTAGAAGACCTCCAGGGTTCTGTTCTGTTCTGTTCTATTCTATCTATTCTATTCTATTCTATTCTATTCTATTCTATTCTATTCTAGTCTAGTCTAGTCTAGTCTAGTCTAGTCTAGTCTTTCTATAAAAAAGAATGATATCAATGACATCAATATATTAAGGGTAGTTTTCTTTTAATATTTAATAGAAGCAAAAATCAGGGTTTCTTAAATATCAAATTACTGATCAGTTTGAAAAAAACCCACTTGTGATAAACCAAAGTGAGATGATATAGTTGTCAAGGCTGCTAACATCGGATGTTCTTGCTTGACAATATATGAAGAAGCAGACATGTTTTATTTAACCTGTGTATCACTTCTAGAGTTAAAGTCAGACAATGTTAGAAGGGAGGGGGGAAAGTATGTACTTGGGGAATAGTTAGCCATAACAATATTTCAGTACAGTATTTTCAAGGTCAGTTGTAACCAGAGGAGATACGGGAGGGAAAGTTCACACTTCAAACTAATTGGAGAACGTGATTGATGACTGTCAAATGAAGGAGTGAGTTATGCTTTGTTACGGGTGATTGGGGGAAGGAGTATTCAGTTTTTGGCTTCATTATGTACGTGCCGAAGCTATGTAGCAATAAAAGGATTCTTCAAGGTAAACAAGGCCTCAAAGTTCTTTGAAAAGCTTCTTCTTTCAGAACCATGACAATAGTCTTCCTACTGAGAAATGTGAAAAGTCTATTTTGCTTCTTTTTAGTGTTGCTTTGGGTTCTGTTCTGTCATGCACCTTGCAGCGGTTTTAAAGATCCATGTGCAACTCATAACTGCCCATAATTTCCTGTTGTCACAATTACAGTATACAATCAAAATGATCAAGCAAGAAAACCTTAATAAAGGTAAATAATAAATATAGCCATTTAATGAGTATTTCAATCTGATGTGTCTTTATTTGATCCAAAGCAGATCCCTGTTGAGAGAATGCAATAAAAATTCATTATGAAACAGAATTGTGTGATTACATTGCTCTTGCTGTTAAGATAATATTTTTGCCTGCATTATAAAATACTGGTTTCCATTATTTTCTTTTTAGCTTTTTATTGCAATACAGAAATCTCTGAACAGTTTCTCACAAAATCAAGTCCAAAGTCTCAGTATCATACTTGCATGTATTACTCCAAAACAATTTATCTTTGCTGGCAGTACTTGACAGAGGCTGTAAGGTGAGATGAACAATATTAAATCTTATGCAGTCAAAATCCATGAAAAAACCAGATCCTACCCATTTATATGAATCTTCTCTTCAGAAAAATAAAGTTAAATAAATGTGCTTACTGCTGGTTCTAAAGGAGAAAACACTGTAGTATTCATTGTTAACACAGGACTGCTATCCCAAAGGTGCTTTTTTCAAAAGGCAACTGGACTTTGTTTTCCTTGAAGATGTTTTGCTTCTCATCCAAGAACCATCTTCAAGGAAAAACAAAGTCCAGTTGCCTTTTGAAAAAACACCTTTGAGACAACCATGACCTGGATGACTGAGAATCTCCACAGACAGGACTGCTATAGAACTGTGATAGGCTACTTCTTTCTGTTCAATACTACACATGCAAGGTGGAGGAACCAGCATATTCTTAACAGTTTAGAAGACAAGCTTAATGATGGTGCAAGGAAACCCCTGTTAAGATCACTGATCTTAATAACAGAGTTTGCAGAGAAAATCTTAATTAAGATAATGGACTATGAAGGTCTGGCACATAAGCATATGTTGAAAGAAAAGAAAAAATAAGATGAAGCTTTTTTAGTTAATGGGAAATGAATGGCTTTACCGACATCAGTGGCTTTTTTTTTTTTAAAACAGAAATGAGATAAAGGTTATATTGAAGGACTACAATTTCAATATGGATATGTTTTAGAACAGGGGTGTCAAACTTGCAATGTCAGGTGACGTGTCATGACATACTGTATTGTGACTTTTTTCCCATTGCCGGCAGTGGGGTGGGCGTGGTTTTGCTATGACACCCCTGTTTTAGAAGAAGTAATAGCGGGGGGGGGGGGGAGAGACTTAATAGGAAAGCATAGGAAGAAATCTTTCACTATCAACTACACAATCACTTTTATGAAATATAACAAGAAAATGTTTGTTTTATTTTAGTTTTATATAAAATATAAAAGCTTTTCATTTCTCTTTAAAAAGGTACAGAATACCATGGCTTGAACACTCTTGAGCTACGTTGTAGGTAGTATATATGTGTGTGCATGAAAATATGGACAATTTCTGAAATATGGCAGGCTTGATAATATATTTTTGCACCTGTATTTTTGTCACTCTATAGCCAGAGAGAGTAATAGCTTGCAGAAAACAGCACAGATGCAGACTTCAGATTTCATCACTGTTATGTTCAGTGTCTGGCCACAAATTGCTTATCTAACACTCCTATATATTTGAGCTTACAGTAGATGAGTGTAAAAGTAATGCACACAATTCATAACTTGAGTTATTTGAAGGCCAAAGGTATATTTGTATTTGTGGGGTTTTTTTAAGTTAAGCGCTTCCTTAAAATATTTTGCTCACTTATAATCCATCTGTTTATGACATGGTCTGCTAGATTTAATGGATTTTGTTCCCATATGTGTTTGTCTGGGACTATACAGTACACTTGAGTTTTAATTAACTGGGACAGTGAAACATATGTGCAATATAAGAAGAATTTAAAGGATCCACAATATGTTTCTTATCACTAATTTTTTATATGAGTATAGCAGCAGTGTTAGTTGTTATACGTGATTAATATTTAAACTGTCTGAATGTGATCCACTGATGCATAGAATTGTGCCCACACATGCACTCTAGAAAACAATTGGAGCAATTGTTGATGGAGTAAAATAAAAATTAAGATTGTGCCTGTTTTTCCCATAACTCCTGAACAGATGACTGACAGAGGCAGCTCTCACTGTTGAATCCCAGAGAAATATTCTCCATCAATACCTGCTTCAATGAGTGATGAGAGAATTCCCTTTGGCTTAATTAAGAATAAGCTTGGCAGTTGCCAACATTATTTTTCAGCAGTTATGTGGAAAAGGCACCTGTTTTTCTAAGAGCTTTATTCTGCCTTAAACAAAAAATTAGCACAGCTTATGGTCCTGTGTATAGGAGCATCACCTTATTTTCACTTGGGAACAATCTTTCCCAGCAACATCTAAATTGGGTTATTTATCCAATTTGAGATTTCAGAATGAATACATGTTTGCATCTCTGGAGGAACAGAGAAAGAAAATTTATTTGTGTCTAAGAGGCAACATGCTTCCAGAAAAACATATGAGGGTTCATATGAACAACAGATATAGCCTTAGCTCAGAAGAAGGGGAGATATCCACTGCAAGCATGTGATCCCCAATGTGCTTTCCACATTGATACACATCACTGATTGTCAAGTAATGTGATCCTGCAAATTGCTATGTGTGATAATGGAAAATTCTACACACACACTTGCAAACAATCCATTGTCTTCAAGCAATGGTATGATCTGTAATAGCCCTATTTCAAAAATTCCTGGCACAGCATTCAGCATGAGTTTTTTTTTCTGAAGATCAACAAAACTACATAATTTTAACTGACTCTTGAAAAGCTGCTAGACATCCAAAGATGTTGTTTTCTTCCCCAAGGGAAGGCAAGAACCAGTACGAGAGAGCATTTGGCATTTCATCAAAAGCTGTTTTTGAAGCTCTGTACAGGTAAAAGTTCCAAACAATAATATTAAAAGAAAAACTACAGATATTACCTCTGATAAAACATTTTTTAAAAAATCCCCTTGTTAATTTTATAGACCCTTGTATTGTTTATTTCTTGTTTTCTCAAATGTTGTCCTTTTTATAGAAAATAAGGCTGTTGTTAAGGTCCATTAAAATATCCAATATGCAGCATAATCTTCAAAATAGTTTATAGTGTGTTTTTATTGTTCTTAGAAAGCAAATGTCCATAACTGTATCATCTTTTTAAGAAAAATCCTGGGTTTAAGAAGAATCTAGCTCATTCATTGGTGTTAAAGGTTTGGAAGAATCAATGCATACAAATTCTTCCACCTGAAAAAGGACATGCAGAAGACTCAACAAATCCAGTATTAAAATAATCAGTTCATGGATGTTATAATATTTGCTCTTGTGTTGCATCCATTTGGTTCCTTGACTCAGGTTTCGTTTTTCCTGAAGAGCCTGCCTTAGGTTTCGTTTCTTGACTTAAGTTTCATTTCTCCTGAAAAGCTTACCTTGAATTAGTACCTCCTTGACTTAAGTTTCCTGTTCTTTGTGTATGGCAATGAAGAGCCATCCCCCTATTGTCTTTTTGTACACCCCCCCCCTTGATGATGCTAATGTACCAATAAAAGAGAGGCACGGAGAGGCTTCAGGGTCTTTGCCTGCCATCTCACCTGAAGAAGCATGTTGTCCGTGTGTTTCCTAACCTAAAGCGAGGCCCGTTGGTTTAGGCTGACGTACGTCGCCATCGTCCTGCAGGGAGCGGGACCTCGGGATTTTGCAATCCCACAACTGGTGACCCCGACGTGATTGGACTCCACGGCGTGTTCTCTGTCTAGGGAAGCGCTGCTCTGACTCCTGTACTGCGCACCTGGAATAGGCTTGATCATCGTAAGTATGGGCTCTTCACTTTCTCAAGTTCTGTCCAAGCATGTGGATGAACTTTTAAAATTAGTCAGAAAGGCAAATTGCTTGCAGAAAATTAACGGAACAACTATATATCCTCTATCTCGCAAAGAAATTATTTCTTTTATGCTCTATCTTCACAAACACTGTCCTGCTTATCCCGAGGGCGGCTCTCTTCGCCGATCCACCTGGGAACGTATTGGCAAATGGCTTCATGAACCACCCCGTGCCCCCACTGATA
>NW_015387020.1:53968-88893 GCF_001527695.2 Protobothrops mucrosquamatus | reverse complement strand
GTAGTCCAGGCGGGAGGTCACAAGGGCATGAGTGACCGTGCGTAAGGCGTCCCGGTCCAGAAACGGCCGCAACTGGCGGATCAGGCGAACCTGATAAAACGCTCCCCTGGTCACGGCCGACAACTGGTCATCCAATGTCAACCGTGAATCCAGGAGAACACCCAAGTTGCGGACCCGATCTGAGGGGGCCAAAGTTTCGTCCCCTATAGTCAGCGATGGAGTCAGCTGACTATGCCGAGGCGCCGGCAACCACAGCCACTCGGTCTTGGACATATGATAGGCTAAAGAAAAGTAGTAAAATGTGGATGCTGATTTTATAGGTTGGCTGTAAGTTCTGAGTTGCAAGCAATGAAATATTCAACATAAACTCAGTCTTTCTGATGCGACTTTCTCCTGTAAAATAGCAAATTAGGATCTTGTTATGTTCTGTTTTATGAAGCACCATCTTTTCACAGGTAGACAGAGCACTAACCACCTTGACATTATTTATTTCCAACATTAAATTCAAAACAATAAAAACAATTGCAATTCTGTCTCTAAAATATAAAACACACACACACAATTTACACATAAAATCTTCATACTGAAAGAATACTTCTAATCATGTATAACTTACTGCTCCTCTGCTGGTAGGGGTTGCTGCATCCAAGGTCAAAAAGAACTATTTGGGACAAATGTTTGTTTTGTATGGTTGAAAATATCTTTTATTTTATTTTATTTCAAAAGGTGGTGCTGGGCTTTGTCCCAGGAATGTGTTTCACTGTATCCAGATTGTACAGTCACCATTTTTGACCTTCCTAGAGTAATTCAAACAGTCAAGAAGCATTTTGTATCTCTAGAGAAACATCGGATCAATTTTTATGAAGGTTGGTGTAGTTGTTTTGGAGAAAGAGGAAAAGCATTTATTACTATTTCTTACTAAATACTTTCTTCTCTATAGAGGGAGAATGAAGCATCTCCTTTGTCTGCAGAGAAACAATATGAGGTATTTCCTCAACAGAGTCAGGACCCAGGGAAGAGCCTTTCCCTCAGTCTGATAGATTGAATGTGACATTTTATGATAGTGTGAGAATGACTTTGGGAGACAGGAGGAAAACTGTTGCCTAAGTAATAGGTCTTTCTCTTTCTCCCAAGGTCATTACCACATACCATCACACATTTCCTTGATGCTCTATAACAGTGGTGGCAAACCTATGGCACGGGTGCCAGAGGCAGCACTCGGAGCCCTCTCTGTGCTGTTGTGGTAATTTATAAATACCACGTGCCGTTGCCCCACCCTTGCCTCCCCCGTGACCCCCTCCTCTCCAGTAGCTCCCCTGAAGGAGACTCACCCTCGAGCATGGCCCACACGGAGCAGCGCAGCCAAGGACATGGCAGCCAGGCAGCGTAGACAAGACTCTGCCCTCATACCCCATTATGCAGTTGATACTGCAGGGCGTGGGTAGAGGGTGTGGCCGCCATAGCGCTGCTGGGCTGCCTGGGTGATCTGCGGCGGGCCCTGGAGGTGGTGAGTTGTCCTGTGGGCAGGCGGGGCGGGGGATGGGGGGCAGAGCGGGGGCAGGCAGGTGGGTGGAGCGGGGCGGGGCCAGTTTTTGGGCACTCGGTCTCTAAAAGGTTCGCCATCACTGCTCTATAAAGTACTTTAATTCAATAAATGTATTTGAATTCACTGAATGATCTGAATACTTAAGTATTTATACATTACCACTATTCTTTCGGAACATTAAAATGTAGACAATGGGTATTCACTTTTAAAGCCAAATTGAGATTATTCAATCTTGGGAATCACAGTGGTTTTGCTTTTGCTTGACGCTTCTTCCACAGAGGAAACTGTTATTTCAGATAAGCAAACCAGATGTTCCAATTAGTTACATTCTAGCCATGTCTACTTCAGAGTTTGATTAATGAAAAATCAATATTCACTGATGATATTTTTTTCCTTCAATTTTTCTAACGGGATTTTTTTTAAAGATCCTCTTCCGGAAGCTGAATTGTATATTTTAGCAAGAATCCTCCATGACTGGTCAGATGAGAAATGTGTACAACTTCTCAGAAAAGTGCAAAAGTCTTGCAAAACTGGTATGTACATGATAATAATCTGATTGCGTATTATACAGTTACACATTGTATTTTTTATACACATCTGAGTATGTCAAAAATATTTCTATGACACTGCTTCATGTATGGTGTTTCCCAGTCATCTTCACACACTAAAATAAACTGTTCGAGAAAATTTGTCCCAAATAGTTATAAACCTGTAATGAGGGAAGATACTGGACGTGACTGTTTTTTAATATTCCAATTAGGTGGTGGTGTTTTACTAATTGAAACTCTTCTGAATGAGGATAAATGTGGCCCACTGGAAAGCCAGCTCTATTCACTAAACATGCTCGTTCATACTGTGTTCTGTCCCCGTCCGACCCACACACCCAAACAGCCAGCCGAGGGTTAAAGACTTCTCCAGACACCACTTCACAGATAAGAAACTTGGCAGCAGCTCCGTAGCTGCCTGCCAAGACCTTTTACTCCAAGAACACAGAAACAAAAAACAATACACACAGTTTAAAGCCACAGCAAACTACTTCGCCAGAGATTCAGCTTTTGTCCGTCACAGAGGTCCAAATGGCCACCACCACCCTTATATAACCTGTGGGGTGTGGTCCAGTGACTCAGCTTAATCTCTGGCACGCCTCCTTTTCTGCTGTGCACGCTTGTCGCGCCTACACTGGCGTGGATCCAGCCACAACGCCTCTTCATCACTCTCCGAAACACCTGGCTCCTGGCCAATCTCAGAAACACCTGGCTCCTGGTCAAGCTCTTCTCCGTCGGGAGACACCGGAGGCATTGCCAGAGAGGAGGGTCCTGGAGAGGGAGGCCTGGCCATCTCCTCTCCTTCATGTTCGGAGTCTTCTTCCTTCGATAAGAGGGGCTCACAAGACGGAGCCACAACATACTGAAGGAAAAGAACGGTCACCAGCAGAATATAGCAAGCTCCTCACAGCAAGTGGTTTCAAGGAGACTGAAATTAAGAAATCTGGAAAGCTCTATGATGCCATTTTAGGAAGAAAATGATGGTTTCTTTCACCTTATTATCATAAATGCAGACCAATGAGATAATATGCTTTGTCTCAATGAAACACAGTTGGTTTTAATGAAACACAATTGATCTAAATCCCATTATAGAACAGAAATTATAATATTAATAAGTCTAATTACTAATGCACTGAACAAACAGAATACTTCAGGGCAGAGTCTAGAGCAGAGGTCCCCAACCATTTGGGCACCAGGGATCGGTTCCATGGAGAGAGGTTTTTCCGCAGACCGGACAGTATGTGGTTTTGTGTGCTGCCTACATCTCGCGAATGGGACTTTACTTGTTTGTGCAGCCCAGTTGCTGGCATGTCGTGGCCTGGTACTGATCCACAGACCGGGGGTTGGGGACCCCTGGTCTAGAGAGATCTGCTCAGCATTTTTTGTTTACTTTTTTCTTTTAAATAGGTTTTGCAATAGAAATTATGCATATTTTAGCCATTTTCTGAAGTTTATTAGTATCATGCAATATTAGAATTTCCTCCATGTGATGATGGTGAAAGATGGTTATGGAATATTAAATTTAGTTGGGAAAATTGCACAGAGCCCTTAAGCCACAGCAACAGAACTTCAGAAACAAAAAGTGGAATCCTAAGACCAAAAAATGCTAAATGAAATATCTTTTCCTGGTTATTACACTAGCCCAGTCTTGAAATAACAATGTGTGAGATTCATGTTATGCAAGGGGAAACTTGATAATAAAATATAAAATTAACAATACTTTGAGTCTGGGATTTAATCAGACAAAACATTTGATTAATTCAACTCCCACCCCCCCCAAAAAAACCTCAACCCATCCTGCTTTAGTTACTGTTGGGTAACAATGTCTCACAATGTAACACAACTTTGCTAGACTGATGATGTCCATAAATCTATGATGTCAGTTTTATAGAATACAATTGTCTTCTTTAATTGATTGAAACATCGTCCTGAATTGGAGGAACATATTTTTTTCTGCATGTAAACCTGCACATATGTGATCATACACAGAGTCATATAAAGAAAGAAATGGCTAGCAGTAAGATGTAAAATGAAATGCAAGGGAGAGTGCATAATCATTGAGGCAGCAGGATTTGATTCTTCTGTTAATGACAGTTTTACAGAACTGTTGTCTTGGCCCTTAGATGGTGCTGTTATACTATACTTCAACCCCAGTTGACTGCTAGTTCTAGCAATATGCTCCTCTACTAATAGAATCCCACAAGTTGAGGTCACGTTATTCAGATGCAAAGCAGGTGGTGGAATCTACCAGCTTTTTTTAAAAAAAGTTTTATTAGTTTTTATAGGGTTAGGGGTAGGATGGGGTCAGGGTTGGGATTAAGGTTTAGGTTGGGGTTGGGGTCAGGGTTGGGGTTGGGACTAGGGTTTACCCAAGTAACATTTTCAATATTTAGCAAACAGCATATTGTCTGGATACATATATTTAAATAACAGTAATAGATATAGTAATAGATACTGTAAGGTTAATTATCCTAAGCAGTATTAATTAGTCACTCTATGGCATTCTTCTTACTAATATGTATTCAAAATTACATTTCAAATTTCTTTCTCTCTGATTTGTTTTTCTAGCCATTGATAAAAATTATCCAATGTTCTAAAGTAAACGGAACTTTTTTTCTCTTTAATCTCTAAAGTCAATCTATCCATTTCTGCACACTCTAGAATTTTCTTAATTAATACTTCTTCAGTTGGTAAGTTTTCATTTTTCCAATATTGGGCAAACACAATTCTTGCTGCTGTTAATACATGTAATATTAGATATCCGCTCTCCTTCCCATAGTTAGCTCCTATTATTCTTAACAAAAACAATTCTGGTTTAAAATCTATTTGTCATCTTCTCCAACCATAAATGTATTTTAAGCCAAAACCTTTTTGCTTTAGGGCATATCCACCAGATGTGATAATAAGTACCTGGCCTTTGTTTGTATTTCCAACAATTATTTGAAGTATTTTAAAACATTTTTGCTAATCTCACTGGTGTCATATGCCATCTGTAAAACATTTTATACAACTTTTCTTTATATGGCACAGCTTTAGTTAATTTAATATTTCTATCTCATAGTTTTTGCCACTCTTCTAATTCTATAGTATATCCAAAGTTCTTTGCCCATATTATCATTGTTTCTTTTACTTGTTCTTCTTCCATCATTAAATTTAGCAGAAATCTATAAAGTTTCTTGATCAACTTATCATCTGTCTTTAACAATACTTGATCAAATTCTGTCTGTTCTTTATAAAATCCCGTTATTTTCACATCTTTTTTCATATCTCATTTGAATTTGCAAATATGGCCACCATTCTAAATCAATACCTTGTTGTTGTAAGTCTTGCCTATCTTTCAGTTTTCCTTCATTATCCAAAATATCTCTATAAGTCACAACTTTATCATAGTTAATTAAGTTTGGGTAAGCAAAACCTTCCATTGTTGAAAGCCATTCAGGTATCTTAATATAATTTTTTTCTTTTCTTTTTTCCCATTTTAAAAGAAGTGCATTCCTTATAAAATGCTTTTGAAAGTATCTATGTATTTTATTATTTCCGTACCACAGAAAGGCATGCCAACCAATCTGTAGATCATGCCCCTCTAGGTACAATAGTCTTTTGTCTCTAAGCATTATCCATTCTTTAAGCCATGTCAAGATAGTTGCTTGATAGGATAACCCCCAGTCTGGGAGTCCAAATCCTCCACTATCTTTAGCTTCTTTTAGCATTTTCACTTTAATTTTCACTTTTTTCCCTTGCCAGATACATTTCAATATTGTTGCATTCAGTTCATCAAAAAAGGCTTTTCCCAGTCTTACAGGAATCGTTTGAAATAAGAAGAGTATTTTCAGTAAAATATTCATTTTCACTGTAGCTATTCTCCCTAACATTGACAATTGAAGGTTTTTCCACTTTTCCAGGTCCAGTTTTATTTGTTTTAGCCAATGCTTTTTTTCTTAAAAAAAAAAAAAAAAGGTGCCGGAACTCACACACATCATACAGCCCGCCTTGCCTACCCTACAAGGTTCCATCCAAAAAAGGTGCCAAACTCTGTTCTGGGTGTTCTATGAGAAAAAAAGCTCTGGTTTTAGCAATCTTGCATAGTTATCTTCTTTTACACATCTTGCTGTTAAATAGATTCCCAAATACTTAACTTTTTAAACTATTTGAAGATTTGGTTTTTTTGTAAGTTGACTTTTCTGTTTTTCTGTTAAATACTTTAGTCTTTTCTTTGTTTATTATCAGACCTTCCACTTCTCCAAATTTTTCTATTTTCTCCAGCAATTTAGTGCTTGTTTCAAGTGGCTCTTCCAGTATAAAAACCAAATCGTCTGCAATTGCTTGTAATTTATATTTTTCAGCTTTTATCTCCAGTCCTTTAGTTTCTGTATCTTGTCTAATATTTCTATTCAATACTTCCAATGTTAATATAAATAGCAGTGGGGATAATGGGCATCCCTGTCTTGTACCCTTTTTAATATTGAAATTTTCTGTATAGTCTCCATTTACAATTATTCTAGCAGTCTGTTTATTGTAAATTGTTTGGATTGCATTTATAAAAAAAATTTCAGAGTCCATTTCTACAAGCTGCTGAAACATAAATTTCCAGTTTACATTATCAAATGCTTTTTGTGCATCAAGGAATATTAACACCATCTGTTTCCCTGGATGGATTTCATAATACTCTAGCACATCAAGAATCATTCTTAAGTTATTTTTTATCTGTCTTTTAGGTAAAAAGCCATTTTGATCTGTGTGTATAAATTCGGTCAGAAATTTCTTAATTCTTTCTGCCATTATTGAGGCAAATTTTTAATTATATAACAAGTTTTATTAATTTTCCATTTTTACAAACCTTCAGGTATTTAAGGAAGCAACATGGTGGTTGGGTAATACATAATCCAATAACATGCTTATCCATACATATATCAGTTTACATCATCAAAAATTTCCTCTCTTTCCCTTAATCATTATAACAAATTCAAATTGGTATTGCTAGTTATAACTCATCTCCAAATCCTGTTTTTAACTTTTGTCTGGTTTCAATTAGAGTATTTGAGTTGGCTTACTGTCCAATAATGTTTAGATTTCGGATAGTCCACGGTTCCCTTAATTCATACAAAATAGTATCATCTCTAAAATACACTTATTGTTTATTCCAATAAATTCTTAATTTATTTCACCATCAAATTCTAATTCTCATTTTAATATCATCGCTTACTCATAAAATAACCTTTATCCTCTGAATCCATCTTCTATTTATAGTTCAAAACAATTATTTAAATAACTAATTTATTTCCCTTATAGGTATAAATCTAACTATTAAATCCAATAATATCTTTTAAAGTCTCCTTAGCTCATTAGATAAAGTTTAAAGCTCTTCCATTAGATATCAAACAAAGAAAACCATTTTTAAAAAAAATCTAACTCTGGCCTTCCTTTTATGCCAAGCCGGCTTCCATAAAAAAGCTTTTTGGGCCTCAAATGGCTCTCCCTTCCTTCCTGGATATATCATTTGAAACAGGTGAGACCATCCAATCATCAGCCTATCAAGGAAGCCAGTCCCTTCACAGTCGTTAAATTGTTGACCCAATGGTTTAAATCTCCATATCTGAGTTGATGTGTTTATCATGCGTTCAGATTGGTCTTCTTCTAGTTTCAACTGAAGTAAATGAAGATTCATGTTGTAGTTGTTTTGGGATCATCTAGATTATCTGAAAGCTCAATGTATTGTTGTAAATCCTCTGGAAGTTCCATCTTAGCATTGCTTTGATCAGTTTCTGTTGCTCTTGTAGTTGTCAAATCTTTAAGTAAAGTCAAGCTTTGAGTATTAAAGGTCTGAGTAGATTGTTCCTGACATTCTTCCACTTTGTTATTAGTTCCTTCTTCTATTGCTTTTTGAAGTGTGGGTTCCTCTAATGGGATTAAAGCTGCCTTTTGTGGTTTTAAAGTGGCATGTAAGTCTTTCATTGTAGACTTCATTAGTTCAGTAGCCTCTAGAACTTTTTCAAGTATAAGTTTGACATTAAGCTGTGGGTGGTATTCCTCTATTTCTGTAATGTTAACAATCTTTTAGTAGAGGCTATTTTTAATAAGAGTCAATAACTGTCCACCTCCACTATAAAGAACTATTTTCACCACCCAGCTGTTTCAAGTTCTTATCTTTTGGTTGCTGTCAAGGACAAATTTTATTCTCAGAGATCTCCCAGTCAGAAAGAATTTATTCCACTTGTTGTAGCACGTTTCCACCACTAGATGTCCCCAGTAACATACAGAATAGGGCTTTTTTCCGGTTCAAGAGAGGAAACAAAGAACATTCCATTTCCCCCCTCCAGGTTAACAAAAAAGTAAAAGAGTAAGTTTTTGTTGAGATACGGAGCTTTTAGGGAGCCCAGGTATCTGGATATTACAAGTCCAGGTAAGTAGTCATTTAATCTTGTTGTTCCTTTTTTTTATGTGTGTGTGTTTCTTGGCTTTATATTCCCGAAGTGAGCAAAAGCTGCAAAATTCAGCCGGGGGAAAGGGGTATTTCAAAAATTTTTACAGGAAGGTAGTTGGGAGGGGAAAAAGGAAAAATAGGGTCTTACCCAACTCCTCCAGTTGCTTCTTCATGCTTAGTTGGTGCTTTGGGCTTTCAGCTGGTTCGACTAAGTGAGAGGCCATGATAGTGGCTGCTCTTTTCCTCTTCGGTCCTGGGGAGTTACTGCAGATCAAACGGAGAGGCTGCCACCACCACCCCCTGTGATCCAGCAAGAGTCCCCCCTATGGTGGTCGCCCCTCCAGGGCGACTTTTGACCCTTTCCAGGGTCTTCCGAAGGAGAAAACCAGACAGCAGGGAGAGAAATTTCTCTGCGTGTCCGCCAGTGTCGAAAACCGGAACCGGAAGCCATCAAGGCAAAAATTTTATAGTCTACATTTAATAATGATATTGGTCTATAATTTTTTATTTGTGTCAGATCAGTATCTTCTTTAGGTACTAGAGTAATATTAGCTTCAGTCCACGTCTTTGGTATTTTAGTCTCAAAAAAAATTTCATTACACAGTTCTTTCAAGATCGGACTTAGTACATCTTGTAGAGATGTATAAAATTCTTCAGGTAGTCCATCTGGGCCTGGAGTCTTATCCCTTTTTTTGCCTGTTTATGGCTTCTATGATCTCCATCATTGATATTTTTCCATTTAATATATTTTGAATGTTCTCCAGAATTTTTGGTAGGTCAGCTTTTTTTTAAATACTGCTGTATTTTTTCTTTGGGGATTTCCCCTGCCTTGTAGAGTATCTCGTAGCAATCTTTAATGATTTTTTTCATTGTATCATTTTGGAACTGTAATTCTCCTTTTGGATCTTGTAGCTTATTTATCATTTTTTTTCTTTTTCTTTTTTTCAGTCTATATGGTAACCATCTCCCCAGCTTATTGGCATTTTCAAAGAAATTCTGTTTAGTCCGTCTAATCTGTTGAGCCATTATTTCCATCTCGGCCAGATTTAATTTATGCTTTATTATCTCCATTTGTTTCTTGAGTATTTTCTTTTGTGGATCTGTTTGTAGTTTTGATTCTAGCTTTCTGAGTTCTTCCCTCAGCTTTAGCTGTAGTTGTTTCTTTTTTTATTCTTTTTAGCAATGTAGGTTATAGCCACCCCTCTGAAATATACTTTAGCCATGTCCCATACATTTTGAAGGGATGTTTCTTCCTTCTTATTTATTTTAAAGAAAAATTCCATTTCCTTTGTTGCTTTATTGTAGAAATTCTTTTTCTTTCATTATAGATTTATTCAGGGACCATCTTGGTTTTTTCTTAATTCCTTTCTAAGTCATTTTTATTGGGTTATTAGTTTCTATCTCCACTTCTTGCATCATCATTTTCAATTCCAAAGATATCCATATCATATCAATTCTAGACCATGATTTATATCTGTTTGAATAAAATGTGTATTGCGATTTCTCTGGGTTTCTCTCTCTCATATATCTTGAATACAGAATTCTTCTATCATTTTTGAAAATGCTTTAGGTAATATATTTCCCCCCTTTCTCCCTTGTGTAGTGTTTTATAGTCCAGAGTTCCATCTACTATTGCATTAAAGTCTCCCATTATACAAAGATTTTGATAATTTAGATCTAGTATTTTTATATAGTTTTTGATAAAATTGTTCTTGTTTATCATTAGGTGCGTATATTGCTACCATCAGTATCTGTTTTTGATCCATCATAATTTCCACCCATTAATATTCTCCCCTCTTCATCCGCATAAATTTGTTTGGGGTTCATCTTTTCTTTAATGTAAAAAGCTATTCCTCTTTTCTTTTGAGATGCTAATGCGAAGTACAGTTTACCAATTTGAAATGTTGTCTCTTAATATGTGTTTCTTGAACGCAAATTATATCCATTTTTAATTTTTGTAGTCGTGTGAAATTTCTTTTCCTTTTTGAAGGAGAGTTTAGTCCATTTATATTTATTGATAAAATCCCGGTCTCCTCCATCTCTTTCAGTTATATCTAGGTCTCAGTCTTCTAGTCGATCTTATCTGTCTCTGGTCTCTTGGTCTTGCTCCTTCTTCTGAATATGTATTTTTGTTTTCTTCCTCCTCTTTTTGTTTAGCCGCTCCTTCAACTGTCATTTCTTCTTGTTTCTTTGGTTCAGGGTCGCCTCTTTCCAGAAAAGCTCTGTGGTTGTCGAAAAATTCCAGTGCTTTAAGTGGTATGTCCAATCTATATCTTTTCATGTCCCAATGAATTAAGATCCCTTCTGGAATCAGCCATCTGAAATTCACTCCTTTTTCAGCTAATTTCCTAGTTAGGAACTGATATTCTCTTTGAGCCTCTCTTATTCTCCTAGGGATTTGTTTGAGAACTACAATTTCTTTTTCTTTGTATTTCAATGGTTTATCTCTTACTTTTCTCAGAATCTCAACTCTTGTAGATCTTTTAAGAAATCTAACATGCACTTCCCTAGGTACTTTATTTCTTCTGACATAATTTGAGTTGACTTGATAGATCTGATCTAATTCTCCTTCCATTTGCAATTTTCCAGTTCCTAATGCGTCTGCCAGTAACTCGGTTATCAAACCTAGGAGACCCTCTTCCTTATCTTCTATTATATTTTGGAATCTTAAAAATTATGAGGCCTTTTCCATTTCTATAACAACTAATGAAACTTCTAATTCTCCGTTTATTTGCATCAATTTTTGGTTTTCATCTTTTAAAACTTCTAGTTTCTGATCAACCTTAGTTGACTTATCTTCTATTTTTTGGATTATTTGTTGGTTGTCTGTAATCATCTGTTTAAAATTTTCAATTTGGGAATCTATATTGTTAATTTTTTGGTTCATTTTGTCAAAGTCACTTTTCAACTCCTCATGGTTTTTGGTTGTAGCTGCCGCCTGAGCAGCGATAGCCTCTTGAATTGCTTGCAGAGTTGCTTGCGTATCTTTCTGGAAGGTGTCCATCTTGTCTTGCTGGAGCATTGTGCCAATTGATCTATGATATACTGGACTTGCAGAGGTTGAGGCAGGAGCAGAAGATCCTTTTTTTCCAACTTTAGATAAGTTTGGAGTGCTCATCTTTATCTTTAATTCATATATTGTAATCCACCAAATAGCCAAATTTTATAATCCAATAGGCTCCTAATAGTTAGGAGACACAAACCATAAAAATAGTAAAAGGTAAAAAAAGGAGGAAGAAAAAAGAAGAAAAAGATAAAAAGAAAAAGATAATAATAGCAGCAGGGCAAGGAAAAAAAGGAGAGGAAAAAAATGCCCCAACAATAAAAAAAAAAAAGAAAAAGAAAAAAAGAAAAATGCCAAAATTTATAATCCACAAAGTTCTGTTCAAAGGAGTTTCTTGGTATTTAGACTTTCAGAGACAGCTTATAATAGTTCCAAATCAGGCTGTATTTATAATCCAGGGGAGCCAGATGGCCCCAAATACAGTTTTATTTATAATTATAATCTATCTTGTAAAACCAGGCAAACCAAAGGAAAACTTTTTTTTTTAGGCAAAGTTTTCAAGGAACTTCAGATAAGCAATGTCTGGGCATACAGCCAAATTTTAATCTGAGTTAACTACAATCAGGGGAAGCTGGACATAATTCTCAATTTCACCACTAGATGGCATTAGATGTCCATTCCCTCCATATTTAAAGGAAAAATAAAAAGTAGTTTAAAGATTTAAAAAGTAAAAGTTGTGATGGTTTTCAAACAAAAAGTAGACAAAAAAAATCTATAGAGCCAGAAGCTTCCCAAGTTATCCTTTTGTGCCTCAGACAGCTTTACAATATGCTAAGTTTTTAGTTTGCCAGGAGCTTAAACCACCACTTGTAATTCAGGAGGGGGGGGGTAAGAAAGAAAACTCCACCCCCTCCCTAAAGCTAAGGGCTTCACTCTCAAAAGCTGCTGAAATGCTGTTTGTAAAACTGGTATCCACTTGCAGAGAGAGCGAGAGTATTTTCTGGGTATTTTCACCCAGATCAGCTGTTTGCTTTCGCTTTAGAATTCTTCATCTCCGATGAACAGCTGGTAATGGCGGACCGCCTGTATGCGGTCAGCTTTTCTTCCTGCTGGTTCCAAGGGCTCCTTTGGATCCAGCAGGCCAGCTACCACTGATCTGCGATCTTCAAAGCTTCACCCTTTGGCAGTTGCCTCTACGGGGCGACTTTCAGTCCGATTGGACCCACCAGCTGGTAGAAATCAGACCTGGGGAGAGGAGAATCATTTCCCTGAGTCCATCTTGCAGCGACATCACCGGAAACCCAATCTACCAGCTTCTTGATGTTGCATTGACAACATTCCATTACTGTAGAATATTTTCTTGTGTGTATGAAATTTTATCACATAAATAATGAAATCATTATGTTTAAGCAGGATGATTAGTTTTCCCAGATTACAATTTTAATCATGTAACAATTCTTCCATCCATATTTTGCATATTAAATAACTTGGGTAACTTTATTTGATGTGGAGGATTATTTGTAATCTTCTGGATCTACCTGCAACATGAACACTGCTTATCTTTGCTTTTGTCTGGGATATCATTAAACTCTCTTTCTCTGTCATCATCAGCAAAATGATAAAGACTTTTTAAAAAAATATCTGAAGTTTTTAATAACTTGGATTAAGCTACTAGTCAAACATCAAACTCTGCTCATAAATAAGATTTATTGTGGAAGTCTTTCTTAAGATTGCCATGCAGTTGCTCAGCAGTGGCTCTTTTAGATTTGACCATTAGGTGGGCTTCAAACAATTCCTTCTTCAAGCTCTTTTTAAGCTGAATCCAATTTGGGTCGGTCACCAGGACCAGAGGTTTAGTCTTCTGAGTTTTCGGACTTGTGCTGGAGCCCATCCTCAAGGAACTTCTCTCTGACCAGAAAGTATGTTAAGCTGATTCCATAAAGGGCATGCTGGAGTCAACAGCATTCAAATCAAATTAATGAATAAATAGGTATTGCTTCATAATTCATTTCCAGTCATCCCCTGAATTCTGATATGATTATATGATTAGTTCTATTTTTTTACTACTTCTTGTGCTGGTTTTGAAGAGGGGAGTGTTTCTTTAAATACTGGTATTGGAAAGGGTTATGATATGTTTTTAAAAATGGAACAATTTATTTGTTTGTTTATGTTTTAATTGCAATCATTAAATGCTTACTAAGCCTATTTATTCCTGAAAGTATTTCTTTTTCTATACAATGTAAAATAATTATATTTATTTTAGCATAGCCAGAAGCAGTTTTTAGAGGTAAGTACTAAGAAAGTGTTTCTTATTTTTTTTTTGAAAAGATAAGAAATGCTCAGTACTATGGACTCATTGTGGATGGGACTCAGATATTTCTCATACTTAACAATTAATACTTTTCTTGAAATATGAAAATGAAAAAGCTGGGAAATAGTATTGTTGAAGGAAAAGTCTTCATCATGATTCATCCAAGCTGGGAATAAACAACATAGCGACTGTTTTAGGAAGAAGGTTGCAGTTTATTGAAGAGGAGAGCCAGACAGGAAGAAGGGTCTGGAAGAAAGAGAGTGAGCACATGTAGGGAGTGGGTTTTTATACGCTCTGGAGCCTTTCGTTTGGAGTAGTTTCCTGTTCCTGTTTCAGGCTTTGTATTTCCTGTGTCACGTATTCTGACCTGAGTCTGGGTGTGCCTTTCTGGTATTCTGATGGTGGTGGGTTAATCCTATTATGTCCCAAGGGTCATATCCTGCTTCCCTGGGGCTGTGGCTGATGACTCGTAGATTTTTGGTGTTGTCTCTAGAGATCTTTCTTCCTAATCCCAGCTTCCTGTCTCCAGTCTTTCTGACAAGATTATCTGCATTTCTGCAGACTTGGTTTCTGCTTGGCACAGAGAGACTTGGGGGCAGGGTTGGTTTCTGCTTTTAAAATCCTTTAGGGAAATATATTCTGCCCTTTTAATATTT
The DNA here is from genome assembly GCF_001527695.2 of Protobothrops mucrosquamatus. NCBI lineage: Eukaryota > Metazoa > Chordata > Lepidosauria > Squamata > Viperidae > Protobothrops > Protobothrops mucrosquamatus. The sequence continues at coordinate 74,410 of NW_015387020.1, read as the reverse complement.
CCTTCTCTGGGGGGGGGCTGAGTTCCCACAGTAAGTTCAAGAAATTTCCTAAAAATGGTAGACTGCAATAAAAAGAAATAAGATACTGCAGAATGGTTCAAGAAAGTTCTGATCAAGAATAAGATCGAGAGATAAAACTCCAGAGGCCAAAAATATGTTAATGCCTCAGATAAATTGGAAACTGCAGAGTGTGAGAACTAAGATTCAAAATGAAAGGCCTCAGGCATTATTTTCACCTTGCACAGCACACTTTTTCAACCCACGCCAGGAGCCTCAAATCAAAAGATATTTGGGGACCGTTCAAAATCTGTACAATGTATTTTCATGCAGTTCTGCAAGAAAATAAGTTCTGCAACTCTATTTCCACTCAATTCCAACAATTATATGGAGCACTAAAGCTGATGCAATTTACCTATATGTGAAAAATTATAAATAGGTGCCAGTTTGTCTCTCAAAGAAAGGGTTGCAATTGCCTGTAGAAAGATTATACTTCTGTGTTCTAAGTCAGCAGTTAGACCTTGTCCTTAGAAGACTTGGACAGAAAATATTCAACTGTTGGATTTCTTCTTTATCTTTATAGCATTAATGTTAGATTATCCCTTCTTGAGCAGGAGACCTTATATCATTTCAGACAGGTGACTGTCCAATCAAGAAAACATACAAAAGTATCTGAAGTAGTATTTCCTGAATGATTAGCCACTATGTATTATATATTGTTTACTTCTATGTGACATTGTTCACAGAAATACATAAATTAAGAATATTCAATTGAAACACTCATCTGTAAATATATTGAAAATGTGGTAACCATTACTGTATGGATTATGGATTATTCAGGAACAAGTCTAGCAGGCTAATTCTTTAAAATATAATTTTTATTGAAGAAATTTTTAACAGGATAAATACAATATAATATTAGAACAGAAACAAAGAAAATAAGGAAGAATAATGAATAAGTAAGAAAATAGAAAAAGAAATAGAAAAGATAATAAAGAAGCAGTTTACAATATCTTTGACAATAGTTATAAATGTATATATAACCCCCCTTTCTCTAAGGTTACATAATTCCCACCTTTCCATATGCTATTTATAATTTTCAAACCCAGAAATCACAATGTCATCTTTCTTTTTCTTTTCAGTAAATAACAGTCTATAAGGGGTTTCCAGCCACTAATAAATGAAGTTGCTGATCTAATAGAAGACAATAGATGTCTTTTGATAGAAGAGTTGTTAAGCTGTTAAATATGAATGGAATGATATAATTCAATGACTGATGTAAAAATGATACTCAAAGAATTGTCATCAACAGCTCCTCAACAAACTAGAGAAAGAGATTGAATAGGGTGTTTCACCATTAAAATTCTGAATATTTATGATTTGAATCATACAATCATAGATTTTAAAATGATCATTTAGAGAATTGGCTATAGGAATCCAAATTAAATTATACCTAAAATGCAGAACAAATGGATATATGGAATGTTTACTAGATTTTAAAATGACAAAAATGGGGAGAGGATGGTAATATTTAGAAAAGAAAATGATAATTCAGAATGATCTTCAAAAAATAGAAAAATATTCTGAAAGTAACAAAATGAATTTAACAGAATGCAGAGTACAGGTAGTCCTTGACTTACAGTTCATTTAGTGACCATTCAAAGTTACAATGGCACTGAAAAAGTGACTTATGACCATTTTTCACAGTTACAACCTTTGCAGCATCCCCATAATCATATGATCAAAATTCAGATGCTCAGCAAGTGGTTCATACTTATGACTGTTGCAGTGTCTCAGGATCATGTGATCTCATTTGTCAATGGGGAAGCCAGATTCACTTAACAACCAGGTTACTAACTTGTCAACAGCAGTGATTCACTTAAAAACTGCAGCGAGAAATATCATAAAATGAGGCAAAAGTCACTTAATAAATATCTCACTTAACAACAGAAATTTTGAGCTCAATTGTGGTCATAAGTCAAGGACTACCTGTACTTCATTTAGGAAATGAAAACCAAATATATACCTTTAGGATGAGGAATACCAGATTTGCTAATATAGCAGTTCTTTTGAAAAAGATTCTCAAAATCCTCATGCTGACTGCAAATGAGTTAGCATGTAATGTGGCTGCCCAAAAAGCAGGCACATGTTTAGGCTGCATCAACAGAATTATAGTTTTAAAATTGGAAGAAGTACTAGTTTATAATTATATTACTTTGAGACCTTAAGTACTGTTGAAAGAAAAATCTTCATTAGGGTCCAGTCCAAGCTGGGAATAAACAAAATGGAGACTGCTTTAGAAAGAAGGTTGCAGTTTATTGAAGAGGAGAGCCAGACAGAAAGATGGCTCTGGGAAAACTGACCACATGTAGCTGGGAGTGGTGGGTTTTTATACCTTCTGGGGCTCTTGAGGTTGTTTCCTATTCCTGTTTGAGGTTTTGTATTTCCTGTATCATGTACTTTGACCTGAGTCTGAGTGTGTCCTTTTGGTATTGGTGGGTTAATCCTATTATGTTTCCAAAGGTCATGTCTTTTAGAGTTTGGGTGGGGTATGTAGATTTTAGGTGTCTTTGTCTTCCTAATCTCTTCAGTTTCTAGCTGGAAGGCTCCAACCTTTCTGAAAGGATTATTGAATTTGCATTTCTAAAAGCTGGGGGCTGGTTTCTGGGGGCTGGTTTCTGTCTTTTTTAAGATCTTCTCCATTATTCCTTTGGGGAAATGTATTCTGCCTTTTTAATATTCCCCAAAATATTTATTTCTCTGGTTTATTCCCATAGTACTTTCCTCAACTACAGTGAATTATTATGAAATACACACTTTAAGAAGAATTCAGGGAGACTGAAACAGAGGACAATAAGAGATTCCAAAAATAAGCCCTATGAAAACACATAAGGAACAAGACATGTTTAACTTTAAGAGGATAAGATTGGAGTAAATGTTCAGGGAGATAATACCATTTTGAAAACTGCTGATAGGATGTTACAAGAAGATCCAAACAATATATTCCTTTGGGTTTAAATTGAGGGATTAATTTCTGTAAGCTAAGTTGAATCCAATTGAAAGTTAGAAAAAAAATAACATCAATTTAGTAATGGAACTAATGATCTAGGGCAGTAGTTCTCAGCCTTTTTTTCACCATGGACCCCCTTTATGTACCTTTTGTGGCCACAAACCATGCCATGGATCCCCAAGACGTAACTCAAGATTTAAATCATAACATTTCTTCAAGCCTTCATGGACCCCCTGTGATGACATAATGCCCTTCCCTGAGGTCTGTGGATCACAGATTGAGAACCACTGATCTAGGGATCTAGCTGTCCTTCTATAGATACATATATTAAAGCAAAGGTTGTGGATACTTTAATTAGCATTTTTGAACTAAGGAAGAATTAGATTTGATTTAATTAATAGTCCCTTCTAATTATATGGATTTGTGAATTTCTGTCAGGTGCGAAAGATTAGGTCCACAAATAAAGATCCAATTAAACTGATTTACTGCTTAAAGGCTATGCACAGGAATTTTCTCAACTAAGATTGAGAAGATTTAGCACCTGTTTGCAGTTAGATAAAACTCTATGCAATTGAAGGGGAAGGGGGGTTGGACTTAGTCTGCTTGTGGCTACATAGGAATTCTAGGCTGATCCCTCTTTTAATTCTACCCACAGGTTCTGCCATTCCTTCTCCTACAATTTCAGATCCTGTTCTTTATCAAGGCTTTTCAACCAGTGGTACGGGTACCACCTGTGGTACATTGGCACCTGGCAGGTGGTACGCGACCATCCTAGAAAAGTAGCGGGGGAGGGGAATGAGGCAACTGATTCATATTTATGACGGTCACAGTGTCCCAGGGTCATGTGACATGACCAAAACCTGCTGCAACCACCCAGCGGGGGGGGGGAATAAAAACCAAACACCCCCACCCCACCCCCGCTGCCAATCCTCAACATAAATGCTCACAACAATGAAAACCTCGGACAGGAGGAAGAGCGCCGCCGGGTGGGCAGGCAGGTGTCTTGCTCGGCTGTGGCTTGGGGGGCACTTTTTTCAGTGCCATTGTAACTTCAAAGAGTCACTAAGCGAACTGTTGTAAGTCGAGGACTACCTGTACTTTTATCAATTTTTTCTCTCTTTTTTTGGTCATCAAGTTTTTGACACCTTGCTAGGCGACTAGTGGTACTTGGATGTTGCCATATCCTAAAAGTGGCACAATGGGTGAAAAGGTTGAAAAGCCCTGCTTTATGTCAGCTTTATAAAAGCAAAAGTAATTTGATAGGGCTAATTCCTCCAATCACCTGCAACAGTGATTTGAATCATCCTCAGATTGGCTTCAACCTCAGCGTTGTTCCTTAAAGCATCCGTCTGCATTAGTGAGACTATGCCTTGCCCAATAGCAGCCTTTGTCAGCCAGCGTTTCTGTTAGATGCATTATGTTGCTGATCTCCTTTAAATCTGCAAGAAGTTTCCTATGCCTGTTAGCTGCCTATAACTGATGTTATAAGTGACTGCCTTGAAGCTTGCTAGCAGCCAAAGTAGAGAAATACAAAATACACTTGTTCTGAAATGCTGTCGAATCAAAAGATTGTCTGTGAACCGGACTTCCGGTGGCTCGGCGGCTGCCGAAGGAAGCTTTTTGACAGCCTCCCGTCCGGGACTGTGTAAAAATCGCCAAAACAGCGCATATCAGCTGTTTGGCGATCTGAAACTTCTCTCCAGGCAAAGGAGAGAAGGAGAGCTTACTCTAGAGTAGGAGTCGAGTTCCCTAGTCTCCCTGGGGGCTCCCAGCGAGGCGAAGGTGAGAACTCCTCCGGAGCTCAGAGTTCCTCCGCAGATCGGGACGTCTTCGCTATTTAGCGAAGCCAGACGCCGTCTCCACCTCTGATCTTTTTTTCGAATTTAACTGTGAGTAATATTAACAGACGGAGCTGACTAGGAAACTTGGACTTTTTATAAAGAAATTAAAACTTTGACTCAGAAGAATAAAGTACTCTTCTCAAATGACTGAAATCGAAAGTTAACTTTTGGAAAAAAAAAATGGCTGCGGCTTAGCCGCTTCTTTGTTCTAAAGAGACACTTTCATTTTCCTTCCGGTTGTGGATTGCCACATTGTTAAGACTGTAAAGAATTTTTAAAAATTAAGGAAAAATTAAAGAAAAATTTGTTTGATCTCTAGCTGCTTTGGACTGTATATTAAGACTCTTTTTAAACTCAAGAATGGCTTCTAAATGAGGTGTAGCTGCTGCAGCACCTAAGCCAGCTGCTTCTTCTCCAGCTGTACAGACTACGCATCTGAAAGCTAAAACTCCTCCACCTTCCCCACCACCTTATATTACTTTAAAGGATTTGCAGGACTCTTTGATGCAGATGTCTAAACAAATTGTGCAACAAATGAGAGTGGAGACAGAAGAGCTTCTTGCTAAAAAGAATGATGAATTGTGTGAGAACATGTCTCAAATTTTTCAGGGTTTTGCTTTTCATATGGATCGTATAGAGACTCGTGTGGAGGAAGTGGGAGAAAAAATGGAAGGGATGGAGGAGAGAATGGAAAAAGTAGAAGAGAGTATAGAGATTACTCAAAATGACATTGTAATGACACAATTCAGAGAGATGGAATATGCAATAAGAATCAGAGGCTTGCGAGAGGATGCACAGGAGAAACTGAGAGAAGAGGTATCAGCTGCCTTAGCGTTGGTTTTAGACTGCGACCCTGAAATTATCTATGGAGAGATAGAAAAAATATTTAGAGTCAATTCATGGGTCGCACGTCAGAGAAAACAGCCCAGGGATGTTGTTGTTTATTTTTCTAGAAAAATACATCGAAATGAAATTATACAGGCCTTTTACCAACAGAGATTTCAGATTGCTGCTCAGGATATTATACTTTTGAAAGAAATACCTTCAAAGATTTTAAGAAAAAGAAAGGAGTTTGCTTTCTTGGCTCAAGAGTTGAAGAAGCAGCAAATACCTTTTAGATGGGAAATACCAGTTGGAATGGCCTTAACATATGCTGGGAACCGTTACAGACTCAATACAGTACAGAAGGCAAAGCACTTTTATCTAACGGTTCTGAAAGCTGATTCATCTTCTACATCACCAGCTAAAGGAACAGAAGAAGGAGTGGAACAACTGATTATGGATTTGCCTGGAGCTATGTCACTATCTGTAGGAGATTTTCAGAATTTACAAATGTTGGAGGCAAAACAGGACCCAAAAGACCAGAGAATGACACGTGCGGCCCACAAGCATAAGGAAAGAGAACAGCAGAAAGAGGCTATGCCCCAAACATGTTCAACTACTTCGGAGCCAGTGGGAGGGGCCAGACCTAAAAGATCTGTCATGATGGATCTGCAAGGAATGATTCAGAAGCTCCAAAAGCCAAAGGATGGCTAAATTAATAACTTTAAATGTTAATGGATTGAACTCACCACAAAAAAGGAGAAAAATATTTTACTATTTGAAGCAGCATAAGAATGATATTATATGTTTACAAGAGATACATATTATATTAAAAGATCAAAAGTATCTATTTAATCCTAAATTGGGTTTACATTTTGCGGCCTCTGCTCAAAAGAAAAAAGCGGGTGTAGTTCTTTATGTTAAGAAGGAATTGATGCCAAAGTTAATAGACGCTGATGCAGAAGGAAGATTTGTACTTGTTGAAACTACTTTAAATGGGAAAAAATGTCTTCTTGTGGGCTTATATGCACCCAACTTATATCAACAACAAAAGCAATTCTTTACTCTTTTGCATCAAAAGATAATGCAATTGGATTATAAATCTGTTATCATGATGGGAGACTGGAATGGTGTAATAGATCCAAAAAGAGACAAAAAGACTTCAGCTAAAACTTCAATGCAAATTAAATTGCCTAAAAGTTTTTTTGCATTACAGGAAGACCTTGAGTTAAGAGATATATGGCATGAAAGGAATATGGGAGAAAGTGATTTCACCTTTTTTTCGGATAGGCATCAATCTTATTCCAGAATTGACTTTATTTTGATTACTACTGACTTGATTCCTAGGGTTAAGAAGGTGAAGATTTTTCCTAAGATATTGTCGGACCACAGTCCTGTATGGATGGAGATCTCAACTGATGGAGGTAGTAGAAGGACTTGGAGACTGAATGAGAATTTATTGAATTATGAAACAAATGTGCAGAAACTTAAAGACCATTTAAAAGATTTCTTTGCGTTGAATATGAATAAAGGCACCTCTATATCGATGGTTTGGGATGCAAGCAAAGCAGTTATGAGGGGTGCCTTAATTTCAATGAACTCTGCTTATAAGCGAAAACAGCAACAAAAGTATAAAGATATGGAGCAAGAGATAAAAACAAAGGAAAAAGCTTTCTCCTTAAATCCAATGGATAAGAGTTTAAAGGCATCTATTGTAATGCTGAAAGAACAGTATAATACGTTGCTTTCTGATCAAATTGCTATTAATTTGAAATATATGAAACATAATACATTTTGCAATGCAGATAAACCTGGAAGATGGTTAGCATACCAATTACGTAAGAAACAAAAACAAAGACTTATTGAGAAAATGAACTATAAGGGTAAAGAAGTTTTTCAACAGGAATTGATTAAAAGGGCTTTTTCAGAATATTTTTCTAAATTGTATGCCTCTGAGAATATACAATCTGATGAAATAGATAATTATTTACAACAAGCAAATTTGCCTTGTCTTTCTGAGGATCAAAAAGGATTGATGAACGGTATGATCACGTTGGAAGAGATTGCAGAGGCATTTAAACAACTGAAGGTTGGTAAGGCCCCTGGTACAGATGGGTTTACTGCAATTTATTATAAAAAACTATCTGAAGAAATGTTAGAACCCTTGAGATGTCTTTTTAATGATATTTTAATGGGGGGACAAATACCACCATCTTGGAGGTGTGCATTTATTTCACTTATACCAAAGGAGGATCAAGATACGACCCAGCCTAAAAATTACAGACCAATATCTTTATTGAATACGGATTATAAGATTTTTGCAAAAATATTAGCTAATAGACTAATGCAAGTAATGAAACAGATTATTCATGTGGATCAGTCTGGATTTATAAATGGAAGATATATGAAGAACAATGTTAGACAAATTGTGAACTTGTTGGAGTATTTGGATAAAAATAATCAAATCCCGGTGGCCCTTATCTTCTTGGATGCTGAAAAGGCTTTTGATAAGTTGGACTGGCAATTCCTGCTACGGTTGGTTGATAGAATGAACTTTGGGGATAGATTTTCATCAGCGTTAAAGGCTATCTATCAACTACAGTTTGCTCAAGTGATTGTAAATGGGGGTTTGACAGATTCAATTAAAATTGAAAAAGGTACAAGGAAGGCTGTCCATTATCACCGTTACTGTTTATCCTGACTTTGGAGATTTTATTAATCAAGATTCGAGAGTCTCCACTTATAAAAGGAATAACTTTGGGTAACAATGACTATAAGCTTAGAGCTTTCGCTGACGATTTGGTTTTTATTTTGTCGGAACCAACTGACTCGGCAAGAAATTTGACACAGATATTGATACATTATGGGAAGGTGTCTGAATTTAAAGTAAATAATAATAAGACTAAAATATTATCTAAAAATATGTTTATGAAAGATATAGAAATCTTAAGTAATGTAACTGGTTTTGAAATAGTGAAAAAAGTGAAATATTTGGGTGTTGATATTACTGCTTCTAATGCTAAACTGTATAAAAATAATTATGATAAGTTATGGAGAAAAGTTCAAAAGGATTTGATGGAGTGGAAGAAATTACAGTTATCATTATTGGGAAGAATTGCAGTGATAAAAATGAATGTTATCCCAAAGTTTCTTTTCTTGTTCCAGATGATACCTATTTTAAAAAAGGATTCAAATTTGGAGGAGTGGCAAAGAGGCATCAATAGGTTTATATGGCAGGGGAAAAAACCTAGGGTAAAATTTAAAATTTTGCAAGATGCACAGGAAAGAGGGGGACTTAAAGCCCCTAATTTAAAATTATATTATGTTAAAGCCTTTTGGATTAAGATTTGGTGGAATATTCAACAGATTTTTAAGAAAAAGATAAAATTTACACCGCAGTTATTTTTATTGGGTATTATGGACAATTTGGACCAAAAAGAAATGAAACTGATGTTGTATTGTATAACAGCAGCAAGGACCTTAGTTGCTCAAAATTGGAAAAAAAAGATGTTACCAACTATGGATGATTGGAGACAGAAAGTATTGTATTTTGCAGAGATGGCAAAAATATCCGCGTACCTGAAGGATCATTCTCAGGAGAAATTTATCTCAATGTGGAGAAGATGGATAGATTATATTCAGAGAAAGTATGAATTGAAAAATTATCATGTAGCTTTTGATTAAAAATTCTGAACAAAAATATGTATATCAAATATTGATATATTTAAAAAAATTTGTATGTATTTTAATGTTATTTTAGAGTCACAGCAAGTTTATACTAGTGTGTAGTAATAATGAGTAGTTTTGAATAGAATTGGATTATTGTGCATTTATTTCCTAGATTAGCTTTGGGAAGTCCTGGGGGGGGAGGGGGGAAAGGGGTAGGTTTGCATTATAGATTTATATGTATGATTTTTTAAGGAGGTGTCCGGTGGTGCCCCAACTGCACAAGACGGGATGGTTGAGTGAGGAAGGGAGGTAGGAAAGAGGGAGGAAGGAGGAGTGGTGGTAGGTTGGGAGGAGGAAGGTGTGGTAAGTGGAAGAGGGCGGTGCGGGAGGGGGACACCGGACACGTCCGTGAATGTATTGATTAGTGTTATTTTCTTTGGTTGATATTGTGATAAAAGATCTATGTTTTTGTTTTTAATTGAAAAATTAATAAAAAATTATTAAAAAAAAAAAAAGATTGTCTGTGAACCTATTTCTGTTTGCTTGGAAAGCAAAGACAAAGTTTAGCATCTGGGTTACTAAAATGCAAAAGAGCTGGGTGTGTTATAACTGCTTCAGTAAGCCTTGAAGAAGAACTTTGTCATTAGCACGTGAATTTCAGCTAGCTTGTTTTGGGATGCCTTGGAATGCGTGAGACTGACCTTTTAAATGAACATAGCAAGCTGAAAAAGTTTCTTTGCTGGCAAATTCAAACTTTAGCAAATCTCTGTTGCTTTTGTTTAATGCTCAGAAAGGCAATCCTCCCCCTTTCTGGCCCCAACAGCAGGCAATAAAACCATTTGTCACCTTAGCAACCCAGCCCTAGAGAGAGAAAAGCTAAACTCCCCCTCCCTTTGGAATGCTAGGAATTTCAACTATGTCAATGGAAAGAAAGTGTTCAGAGGCCACAATAGCCATGCAGTAGCATCCCCTGGTGGCCAATCCTCACATGACATCTTTCCACAATTTACATGTTGGATTACAACAACTTGATAATTAATTCAGCACATAGTAGGCTTATACCAAGCCAAATTAAGAGCACCCCCTAGAGGGGAAAGAAGGTACTTCACTGCACGCATCACTAACTACACAGAGTGAACTTCACTTAAAGTAATCACTCACTCAAGCTGATGACCCAGAAGTTCCAGCTTGTGACCTAACGGCCAGGTGGGAGTTTGTGCGAGCTAGTGGAAGCTCAGCACTCTCTCAGTGGCCACTAGAGGTTACGTAGTAGTAAGAAGAATTTTGGCTGGCCCATCTCCAGACTCCCCCTAGTGGTTGAAGGAGGAACTACACGCAAGCCTTTAATCATGCACAGATGCACCCTACCAGGGTGCACCTCGAAGGAAGAGCACCCTGGTAGCTGACCCGCAGGAAGTGACTCCTAGTGGTGAAAGGGTGAATTGCGCTGAAGTACCCATGAACACAGGAGAACGCACCCAGTGGTGCCTCCACCCACAGGCAGCTCCCCAGTAGCTGATCTGCAAGTAGCGAGCCCTAGTGGTCAAAAAGAAAAGTTCATCAAATTTGCTCCAAAATAGCTAGGAAGTGTACTGAACCTGTCCTAGCCATGGCAGAGTATCCCACTGATTTAGATGAAGGGATTCAACCAACCAGCCTAGATGAGGCACCCCAACCAGCCGGTCAAGGAGAAATGCTGCAAACAGCCAACCTTGACCTGTTCACAGAGGCCGATGCTCAAGCCTCAGTGAAGCCAAAGACGTCTCAAGGTCCCTATGACCTGAGGCAACAAAGAAAGCTTACAGAAGCTATGCACTCACATCTGATGGAAAGATGGGAGTCGAACAACAAGCACCACGAAAGATGCTGGGAGAACTTATTCAAACTCTACCAGGGGCCTAAGGAGGAGCTCTCCCCCAAAAGTGCACACCAATTGGAAGAAGATAAGGACAACGCCCACGTACAATGGTTGGGCTACAAGCGGCAACTCGAAGACATTCAGGTGCAATTAGGAGACTCAAGAGTCGATAGTGAGATGCAAAGCCTCAAGCTAAGAAACATGGAACATAAGAAGCTCCTAGAGAGTCCACAAAGCCTCCCGGAGCCCGAGCCTCACCCGAGAGACAGACCGGTTGAGAGTGCCAAGTCCAAAGTTTCCCGCTATTCACATGCACCATCCCAGCGATCACATGTGGCTCCATCTCATGCCCCTGGAAAGGCCTCATCCTTTCGCCATGTATCCAAGGCGCATTCCAGCATGTCACAACAATATCACATCACAGGCGCCTCCTGCCATTCGAAAGCATCTTCTCGTCACAACCGAGCATCCTGAATTTCACAAGCAGAGCAAGCAATCATCGATGCTGAAGCTGCCGAAGCAGTCTTTCGAGTGGCACAAGAAGAGCAGAGAAAAAAGAAGAAATTGGCAGATATGGAAATCGAAGAAGCTCAAATAGCAGCCAAACGAAAGATTGAAGCAGCTAAACGAAGGGCTGAAGCAGATCAAAAAAAGGCTGAAGAAGCGGAGGCAGAAGCTGAAGCAGCTATAAGGAAAACCAAAATGAAGACCGCTCAAGATGAGCTTGAGCTCATACGAAGCCAACGAGATGTGGCAGACAAAGTGGCAAGAGCAAAAGGCCTTCGGAGAACGCTCCAGGAGCCCACTTTCTTGTCCAATAGGGAACAACTGGAGAACGAAGATCGGCGTAGCTGTGTGCAGGCCTATGTGGACAACCAAAGCGCATTTCAAAGTGAGCAGATGAGAGTACAACAACCATCCACAAGCCCCCCAAGACCAAGTAGACGAGGAGAAGAATCTCAATGGCCAGATGCGCCAGTCAGCCACAGAGTTGATGTCGCGACACCTTGTTCACGAGATCTTCCCACCGTTGCTGCCCCATTGAACCCACTGAACCATACCACTGATGGCAACCGGATGGGTCCACCTGCAGCGGCAACGGCCCTACAACAGAACCAGCTGCCGCTCGGGGATGAGATTGAAAGAACTCAAGCCAGACTAGAGTCCCTGCTACGCCAACAGGAGGCAGCGTCCCAGGGAACCGCCCCCAGACCTGACCACAGAGGAGAACCTCAACCATCAGCTGTGCCAGCCTACCAGGGAGCCAGCTATGCTCCACCAGAAAGACGAGAGACACTCCAACAAGCAAGCTCGCACAAACTCAGGTCCCCCTCAGCTCAACACAAGAGCAGAGGAATTCAGATCAAGCCAACAAGGTCCCTTGCATGTGTCATGGCAAGATACCCTCAGCGGACAACATGCTGAAGAAAGTTACCAGCCAGACATGGCGCATGCCCCCGCTTCTGGAAGCAATGCACCACTGCCACCAGACTACAGCACGCCCATGGGATCGATGTATCCTCCAACTCTCAGTGAAAGAAAGTCGGCCATGGCTTCCAGGGGCATGCGAAAATTCTCTGACAAACCAGGGAAGGACTATTTAGTGTGGAAGCATTTTTTCAAGCAAGCCCTCCACGGGGAGAAGTTACATCCTGGAGAAGAACTCAGTCTTATGTCACAATGGCTAGGTCCCAAACCCTCAAAGACAGTGGAAGCATTCATCGCATCACGTTTAATGGACCTACCCACCGGCCTTCAGCGAGCTTGGGAAACGCTCGACAAACACTATGGGGTACCTTCTTTGGCACAGGCCTCATTCCTACAGGAGCTCTATGACTTCCCCAATATCAATATCAACGATCCTGGTCAGATTTGGAAATTCTCCATCTTACTAGAAGAGCTCCAGGCAGCACAAGAAAGTGGCACCATGCCTGGGCTTGCCTGCCTTAAACATTTTGACACACAGAACATTATCACTCGAAAACTACCTAGGCAGTTGAAAGATAAATGGTATGATATAACCCAGTCCCACAGGGAACAGTACCCCAGTGTACCTCCACCCTTTGCTGCTCTTGCAAAATTTGTTTCCAAGCAATCAGATATGTACAACGACCCTAACTACNCAAATATCCCTAAAAAAGTCACCTCAAATATCCCCCAAAAAGTCACTTCAAATATCCCTAAAAAAACCACATCAACAAACATACCTGAGATAAACAGAAAAGCACCCCAGACTGCAGCCCCCCCCAAAAGGAAAGGGGAGTGTTGGTAATAGGTGACTCCATCCTCAAAGATCTGAAGACCAGAAATACAAACCAGGGAGGTATGCTGTCTTCCTGGAGCAAAAACCAAAGATGTGACTGAGAAACTAACCAAAATAATCAGGCCCACGGACTACTACCCCCTTCTCCTCCTCCACATTGGGATGAATGACACAACAAACAACCTGAGTACAATAGTGAGGACTACAAAAAATTAGGCAATGAAGTCAAGAAGCTAGGAGCACATATTGTTCTCATCAGTTCTCCCAACGAAAGGCCAACACCCATTGAGGGAAAAAAATCTTAGAAATAAACCATTGGCTAAAGGGTTGGTGTTGCCAAGAAAACTTTGATTTCCTGGATCATGGACTGCATTTCCTACATGAAGGACTCTTGGCAAGGGATGGGCTACACCTCATGAAAACAGTCAAAAATGTACTTGGAAAAAGACTGGCTCAACTCATCAGGAGGGCTTTAAACTAAAACTGAGGGGGGAGGGTGACCAATCTCTAGAATCTCTAGAACCCAAAACCAATCACAAATCCCAAGAAAACAAATCAAACAATGAGGTAGGCAGAGATGAAAAAAAAAGAAAAACTCAAACAACCACCAGGAGACACAGGAAACACCTCCATGGACAGGCATAAAAATCTTAAGTGCTTATATACAAATGCTCAAAGCTTGGGGAAACTAGAAACACAGGGCAAACTAGAAGCAATAGTACACAAGGGAGGGTATGACATAGTTGGTATAACAGAAACCTGGTGGGATGAAACCGAATGGATTGATGGATGGATACAAATTGTTCAAAAGGAACAGGTCTACAAAAAGAGGAGGGGGAGTTGCACTATATGTAAGAGAACACTACATATCTGCAGAAATGCACATGATCAAAGATAAAATCTCTCCAGAAAGTATATGGGTCAATATAAAAGAAAAAAAAGTGACATTGCCATAGGTGCTTATTACAGACCACCCAACCGATCAGATGAAATAGACGAATTATTTGCCATACCACAATAGTAATGGGAGACTTCAACTATCCTGATATCAACTGGGAGACAAACTCTGTGTTATGGTTCCAATAGATGAAACCAGTAAAAGAACTTCAAGGCAAGAATTCTTCCTTAAAGAACATTTTATTAGGAAACAAAGTATCAGCACTTACATAGTTGAACCCAAAACTGGGATTCCCTCCTCCCAGATACAAAGTAACAAGTTACAATTCCCACCCCACAAATGCTGTCATAAGTCACATTCCCCAATTAACACAAGCCGTGGGCTTTTCTCACCGGCCCCTTAGTCCACCAAAACCTTATCAGACCATGTCCTTGAGTTCCACACTTCGACATTGTTATGGCTATCTAAACCCTCAAGCATTTACCCCAGCCCCCTTCTACATCTGAACTCTAAAAGAATAGAAAAGGCACGTTAGAAGCAAAAGTAAAAATGGCTGCTGATTCTCAGTTGTCAGAGCGACAACATCCATTGTCACAGCATTGACATCCGGGCCCCCTTAACAGAAAGGTGTAATTCTGTGATTTAAACAGAAGCATAGGTTAAGGGTTGCCCCTTAGCTTGTTGGGGTGTTTGTCATAGAATTTACGGATGAGCCTATATCTTTCACATCATTGGATTTCACCCATGTGGCCTCTGATAATGTATATCCCTTCTACTGTAGTAAATATTGCAATTTTCCTTTAAAAATCCTAGAATCAAGAATACATTTTACTTCATAAAGCGTTTGTCCAGCTATCACTAGGGGACCAGGTGCTTTCTTGGGAGGAAGTCATAAAGTAGAACCCCTGAATGGTTTTAATAAACTGCAATGAAATACAAGGTGAATCTTCCCTAAAAGTCGTGGCAGTTTCAACTCCACCGTAATTGGATTTATGATTCTGACAATAGGGAAGGGACCTAGGTATTTCGGTCTCAACTTCTTATTAGGCAACTTAAGTCATAGATATTTTGTGATAAATAAACCTTTTCCCCAACATGGAAAGATCTCTGAGGAGATCGCTTTTTATCAGCTTGTTTTTTATATGTTTCTGAGGCTTTTTTCAGTGCTGTTTTTGTTTTGTCCCAAACCTCGCCCCATTTTGACATCCATTGGTCAAGAGTCTGGGAGGTAGAGGGTCCTCAAGGATACTCAGGTATTGGGTTGAATTCTTTTCCTGTGGCAATCTTAAAAGGAGTGAAACCATGAACGGTATTGTTGTAAGCCACCTCAGCAAAAGGGAGGAGGTCAGTCCAGTTCATTTGTTGGTAGTCCACATAGCACCTAAGGTACTGCTCCACCATTGACTTCACTTTTTCAGCCATCCCATTCATAGACAGATGAAAAGCTGATGACAATCCTTGTGACGAGCCAATTATCTTCAGGAAACCCCTCCAAAACTTGGCTGTGAATTGCATCCCCCTGTCAGAGATTATCCATTTTGGTGCACCGTGCAGCCTGTAGATATGCTTAAGGAATATTTTGGCTAGTTTCTGGCTGATGGGAGTCCCTTGCAGGCAATGAAATGAGCCTGCTTCGCAAAAAGATCAATCACAGTTAACCGAAAGCAGTATTTCCTCTGCTTTCGGGTAACTCAACTATAAAATCCATAACGATCCCTTCCCATGGCTGGAAAGGGTCTGCAACTGGTTGTAATAGTCCAGGGGGCTTCCCCGGAATTCTTTTCATGGTGACACACACTGCACAGCTCTTGACATAGTTTTCCTTCTTCAAACAGCCACCAAAACTGTCGGTGAATTAAATGTAGTGTTTTCAAATAGCCAAAGTGTCCAGCTTGTTTTACATCATAGCTGTGTTGAAGTGCATGGAGGTGGAGGGTTTCAGGCAAATATAATCCCCCCTCCTTGTAAGCTAGTACATCTCTACAGGTTAGGGTGGTTTGATGGTCTTTAAACCATTGATCATGGAGGAGTTCGTGCCTCAGCTTTCTCGTCACGGGGTCATCTGGCTTCGGATCTGCCATAGATGGGGTTTTCTGCAGTGTTAATTGAGAAACAATCTGTGCCATGGGCATGATTGAATCATCGATTTGTTATCACTGGCTTTTATACTGAGGAAATCTGGACAGAGCATCAGCCAAAAAGTCCCCCCCCCGGTATGTTCTTTAGGGTGAAGTTAAATCGGTTGAAGTATTGCGCCCATCGTACTTGTTTGGGGGAAAGTTTGTGAGGAGTTTTCAGTGCCTCTAGGTTTTTGTGATCAGTCCATACTTTGAAAGGCACCTTGCTTCCTTCCAGGTAGTGCTGCCAGGTTAATAAAGCCCAACGAATTGCAAAAGCTTCTTTCTCCTAAACTGCCCACCTCCTCTCACAATCAGTGATTTTTTTAATATGTAGGCACAGGGTTGTAAGACCCCCTTATTATTCTTTTGCAAAAGTACCACTTTGACTGCTACATCGATAGCATTAGCTTGAATCACAAATGGTTCCCCGGGCAGGGGTGCTTTAAGCTCGGCTCGACCACAAAAAGTCTTTTTAAATTCTCAAAAGCAGTTTGACAGCTCATAGTCCATGTTAGCGGTTGGCCCGGTTGTGGCTTTCCCCCATCTTTACCCATTTTTACCTCTAACCCAAGTCGGTTAGAGGTAAGGCAATTTCAGCAAAAGGGAATGAATTGACGATAGAAGTTTGCAAATCCCAGAAAGCTTTGAAGCTGCTTTCAAGTCGTTGGGGGTTGCCATTCAATTACAGCTTTCACTTTGCCAGGATCATCTCTATGCCCTCACTGGAGATCCAGTAGCCCAAATAATCTAATCGGGTTTGGTAGAATTCACACTTTGACAATTTAACATATAGTTTAGCATCTAGTAATTTCTTTAGCACTTCTCGCACTAAATTCACATAGTCAGCCATATTCTTGCTATAGATTAGATGTCATCAAGATACACCAAAACCCCTTTGTAAAGATGGTCATGCAGCACCTGGTTAATCAGCTGCATGAAAACAGCTGGAGCTCCTTGTAGTCCACATGGCATAATTTTGAATTGATAGCTGCCCATCGGACAATTGAAAGCAGTTTTCCATTCATCTCCTTTTTTTATTCTTACTCAGTAGTATGCTTCTCTTAGATCTATCTTGGTGAAGATACGGCCCTGTGCTAGATGGGTTAGTAGGTCCTTCAGGACGGGGAGGGGGTACCTATTCTCCACACTCACAGCGTTTAACCTCTTATAATCCATGCAGAGCCTCAGAGACCCATCCTTCTTTTCCTTGAACAACACCGGAGCCCCCATCTGGGATTTAGCTGGCTCAATGAAGACTCTGGCTAGGTTTTTATCCACATACTGCTGTAGCTCCTCCATCTCGAGGGGGGACATAGCATACATTTTTTATTTAGGCAGCTTGGCTCCTGGTAATATTTCAATGGCGCAGTCATTGGGCCGGTATGGTGGTAGGATTTCACATTTTTTCTCACTAAATGCTTCCACTAAATCTCTATATTCCCTGGGGATGAGTGGCTCCCCTGGCAGGGGAATGGTGGCTACTTTCACTGTTTCTGCCAGTGTACTAGGCTCTCTGCTAACGTCAAAAGAGTCACGAGGAGGGTTGGGTCCTACCGGCAATCTCACAGTCCTCATCCCTTTTCCCACCAAATAAAAGGTTTCCATTTATCTAGCTATGCTAGACCTAAAATCACAGCTTCAGTCATTTTCAGGGCCACCACAAAACGGATGAGCTCCCAATGTTTGCCTATTTCTAAATATACCAGTTCAGTTAAGTGGGTGACTAAGATCCCTCCCATTAAAGATCCATCCGCTTGTTCAAATCTCATGGGTTTGGAGAGTAACCTTGCTTGTATGCCTAGTTTAAGGGCAATTGGCAAGCTGATAATGCATTAGGAGCACCCTGAGCTTCAAATCTATTTGTACCCCTGTCTTAGGGACTATGAGCTTGGCAGCAAGCAAAAAAGGTGGAATTGGTTGACTCACCATCGGGTTGTTTTCTCCCTCATTGTTGCTGTCGTATGAAGCCAGGGTAATGATGGATCTGGCTGGAGTTTCCACTCTCTCCTGCGTAGGTGATGCTACCTGGGTGACGGGCTCCTGGGTGACCCAGCTCGTCTTTTCTTTGGTCAGTTGCTGAGCGGGCTTCTTTCTCTCTGGTGGTCCTGATCTACCCCTCTGCTGGGGATACGGGACTGGACAATTCGCTGCTCAGTGTCCTTACTGGCCACACCTGAAGCATTTGATCAGTGGTAGTGGTAGGGGCCTAGGAGATTCAGCTGCTTTTATCGCTGGAAGCTGGCAGGGAGGTGGTATCGCTGGAAGTTAATGGGGAGGCGGTCGTCTGTCAGGTTCTGGTCTTGGAGCCAGTCTGGGAGTTGCCGACTTTTTCCGATGGGTAAGCTTGATGTCTATCTTTACTGCTATCTGGTACCATTCTTGTAAGTGATCAGGAAATCATCCTGATTTGTTGTTGTCATCCAAACCCTCTTTAAAATGGTGCACCAGGGATCGTTCTGGCCACCGTTCAATAAGGCCTGTGACTCTTCTGAACTCGCACACATAATCCATCACCGGTCTGCCAGCTTGCTTCACTTCATGAATGTCTTTCTCTGCTCTTAGGGCTATGGAGTTGTCTTCAAATCGGGTTGTCAACCCTCGGACAAATAGGTTGAAATTCCATAGCTCAGGTGCTTGCTTGTTATACAGACTATTGAGCCACTCAGCAGCTTCTC
This sequence comes from Protobothrops mucrosquamatus, assembly GCF_001527695.2. NCBI lineage: Eukaryota > Metazoa > Chordata > Lepidosauria > Squamata > Viperidae > Protobothrops > Protobothrops mucrosquamatus. The sequence continues at coordinate 55,257 of NW_015387020.1, read as the reverse complement.
CTTCTAGGTTAGCTGCAACAACATCAACCATCGCCATTGGGTCTGGATAGGCATCGCCATTGCGGTTCATGTAAGAACGGGCTGGACTTGATGACCGTCGGCGATGATCAGGACTGGCTCGCTGCCGCTGATGGTCCAGACTTCTCTCCCGCATGGGGCTTGAGGCTAATGCTGGTGATTGCAAAGGTGGGGAGGAAGCCCTAGCCCATAGCATGGGACTAGAACTTCTGGTCAAGGAACTGCCCCTGCCTCGATGATCCTCCTTTTTCCTGGTAGGCAGCAGACAGGTGGCACACTCCTTGGTTCCCACCTCCAGCCCTTCAAATATCTCCCTACAGTGCTCGACTGACTGGCTCCGGACTGCAGTCAGGTACTTTACCCGAGTCATCCGATGGTGCCATTCTCTTTGCCCCTCATCTATCAGGAGAGCATGTTCTTTGGGGAGCTGGCAGTGAGTAGTCGGTCTCCATTGCTTTCGAAGAATCCCTCTTTGTCTGGCTCGTTTCTGATCGCTTAGGGCAGTGGTTCTCAACCTACCTAATGCCGCGACCCTTTAATATAGTTCCTCATGTTGTGGTGACCCCCAAACCCCCATCCAGCTGGCCAGGGGGTATCAAAAACTTGACCTAAAAAAAAGGAAAAAATGGGAAAGTATAGGTAGTCCTCGACTTACAACAATTTGCTTAGTGACTGTTTGAAGTTAAAACAGCACTGAAAAAGTGAATTATGATCATTTTTCACACTTATGATTGTTGCAGCATCCAAAGGGTCATGTGATTTACATTCGGATGCTTGACAACTGATTCATACTTATGACATTCACAGTGTCCCAGAGTCACGTGATCAATGGCCAGGGGGCGTGGCCAGCTGATCACTCAGGTTGCAGAGTGCCTGTGGGGGGGGATCTGTGGGTCTCTGGGATGGGACTGGGGTGGGTGCCTGCCTTCCTTCCCTCCCTTCTCTCCCCTTGTCCCTTCCTTCCTTCTTTTCTTCCTTTCCTTCACCTCCCTTAGTCTCTTCCTCCTTCCCTCCCTCTTTCCCATTGTCCCTTCCTTCTTTCCTTCCTTTCCTTCACCTCCTTCTTAGTCTCTTCCTCCTTCCCTCCCTCTCCCATTGTCCCTTCCTTCCTTTCTTCTTTCCTTCCTTTCCTTCCCCTCCCTTAGTCTCTTCCTCCTTCCCTCCCTCTCTCCCATTGTCCCTTCCTTCCTTTTTTCCTTCCTTTCCTTCACTTCCTTCTTAGTCTCTTCCTCCTTCCCTCCCTCTTTCCCATTGTCCCTTCCTTCCTTCTT